>NC_077227.1:319156718-319379218 GCF_027887165.1 Monodelphis domestica | reverse complement strand
TGTCTAGAAAGTACTCCCTCCTCCATTCCAACTGCTGATCTCTCCTGCTTCCTGTAAATTCCAACAGAAATCCTACCTTCTACAGGAAGCTCTCCCTCACCCCTCTTAATTCCAAGGCTTTCTCTCTCAATGATTTTCTGTTTATCCTGTACATAGCTTGTTTTGTAAGTTCCTTGATGGCAGAGATACTCTTTTACCTCTCCAGTGCTTAGCGCAGTACGTGGCACATTGTTTTTGTTCAGTCATTTAGTCATGTCTGATTCTTTGTGACCCTGTTTCTATATTTGGACTAACTAAGCATAGCAGCCTAGAGTAAAAGAATCTTGAAAGGCACTTCAGAGGACATAGAGTTGCTTTGTCCTGGTAACTATAGGGAAAGTGTTTAAATTGCTAATGAATATAGAATATACATATATATTTAAATTTCAAAGCAAAACAATAATTTTTAAATTCTCTTTTTGGCTGGATTTTCTCCTCTTTGGGAACTTCTTTTTTCCTGTGGCATGACAGGTGGGCATCCAATTGTCTTCGTAACCTTTGATAAGTCATTCCCTTTTTGGGGACTTAGTTGATTGCTCTATAGATGAGTATGTTGACTGGGTGATCTCTAGGGTCCCTCCCACCTCTTATAGTCTGCATTCTATGCTCTATGTTCTAAAGGGCTTTCTAGTTCCAACAACATATAATTCTACAAGTCTATTTAGGGACTTCCCATTAGGACTAGATTAGTCATTGTTGCCCAAACATGCCCATGCCCCCACCCCAACCCTTGTTCACACAATTCCTTTTGCATGGATTTCTCTTCCTCTCATCTCTATCAGCTGTAATCCCTATTCATTCCTCTAGGATCAACTCAAGAAATAAGGATAGCTATATCACTCTAGAAATAAGGATTTCTATATCACTCTAAGGTAAACAAAATTTTTTTTCCTCAGCTACCTATGAGGTAGGGAGTCTAAGTGCTATCTCCATTCTTGCCCATGAGGAAAACATAAATTAAAGAGTAAAGGGACTAATTTATGGTGTGGGATTGTGGAATTTAGATTTAGATTTTAGATTTAAAATTTAGATAGGATTATAGAATTTAGAGCTAGAAGGGTTTTCAGAGAAAATCTAACTAATTCCCTCATTTTATAGATCAGGGAAAAAAATTCAGATATTAAAATTAATTGTTCAAGTTCACAAATGAGATAAATATCAGGTATATATCAAATCCCTTTCCTCAGACTCCAGAAGTAATCTGTCCATTATACCATGGGGCCTTTGTTGTTGCTTAGTCTTAAATCCAAGTCTTTTGATTTTAAATCTACCATTCTTTCTTTCTTTTAATAAACCCTTACCGTCTGTCTTGGAGTCAATACTGTGTATTGGCTCCAAGGCAGAAGAGTGGTAAGGGCTAGGCAATGGGGGTCAAATGACTTGCCCAGGGTCACACAGCTGGGAAGTGTCTGAGGCCAGATGTGAACCTAGGACCTCCCGTCTCTAGGCCTGGCTCTCAATCCACTGAGCTACCCAGCTGCCCCCTCTACCATTCTTTCTAACAGACCACAATGCTTCTCAAAAGCTGCTTCTTTCATGATGCCTCCCTTGATTCTCCCACCTGGAAATGACTTTTCCCATCTGATCTCTTGGCATTTTATAATTCTAGTTTTTTATATTCCACATCACTCCCTTTGAGCTACCTCCCCTACATCCACAAGTTCTAAAGGGAACCCCCTGTGCATCTGTATTCCTAACACTGATGTTTATCAGTATATTTCCCATTAACAATCAACCAATAGACATAATTAACTTTTAGCAAAGACATTTACAAAAAAAAGGTAAAGTAAAAACAGTAGCTACAAAACAAATAAACATAGCATACATAAGAAGAGTGAGCTCAAACTTAAGCTACAATTAAAAAAAATACACATAGAATGCATAGAAATAATGTGATATATATGTGTGTGTGTGTGTGTGTGTGTGTGTGCGCGCGCAAAGGAAACTCATAATTCCTGGTATTTTAGGACCTAGAAGTTTTTTCTCAATTGCATTGGGGCAGGTATGTGTGGGGGATAATATTTTGTGTACTTACTATAGTCTAATTTGTATGATGTATAACCGTATCTGTGGTTCAGTTGTTTTTTGGTCATGTCCCACTTTTGACCCCATTTGAGGTTTTTCTAGCAAAGATACCAAAAAATGGGTTGCCATTCCCTTCTCTAGCTCATTTTGCAAATGAGGAAAGTGAGGCAAACAGGGTCAAGTGGCTTGCCCAGGGTCACACAGCTGGTAGGTATCTAAGCTCAGATTTGAACTCAAGAAGATCAGTCTTCCTGATTAAATCCAGCACTTTATCCACTATATCACCTAGTTGCCTTTATCTCCTAATGCACTTTAAGTCCAGGTACCCCATGGCTTATTCATCTTTGTGTTATCCCAGCAAGATTTTCACATAATAGGTGCTTAATAAGTGTTTATTGAATGAGTCAGTTGGTACAAGCCTTAAAGACAGGGAAGAGGAAAAACCCCATCTACTCAGCAAGGAGAAAATTCCCTGAGCTATCCACATCAATCCACAGTGCCTTCCACTGAGCTCACAGTTTTGGAGCAGCTGGACCGGTTTCATTACACATGACCACACAGGATTTTTCCATCTTTCATCTCAGGCATCAAATTTTATTGCATTGATGACCAGCAGTAGAAGTCTCCCTTTCTCTCTCTCTCTCTCTCTCTCTCTCTCTCTCTCTCTCTCTCTCTCTCTCTCTCTCTCTCTCTCTCTCTCTCTCTCTCTCTCTCTCTCTCTCTCTCTCTCTCTCCCCCCTCCCCTTCTTTCCATCTCTTTCTCTCTCCCTCTTTCTCTCTCTCTCTCTCTTTCTCTCCATCTCTGTCTCTGTTTCTTTGTCTCTGTCTCTGTCTGTCTGTCTGTCTCTATCACACACACACACACACACACACACACACAGAGTAATCCTCTAGTTTGGGAACAAGGACTTTTATTTTTTACAAATGGAACTTCTCATCTGATAGTTCATTTGACCCTTACCAGGATCCTTATCTAAATTTTATTAGGGAAGAAATTGGGCTCCAGAGAGGCAAAGGGGCTTGTCCAAATTAATAGTGGAAGCAAAGATAAACTCATAGACTACTTACTGGAGCATGAAGGGACTTCAGAACAAAAGAACATAGAATGTTAGCTCCAGAAGGGTCACAAGAAACAGAACATCAGAACTGGAAAAGACCTTAGACCATAGCACATAAAATAATATTAGAGCTAAAACTAGCCGTATGACCAGAGCCATAACTGGCAATTTTGTGCCAGTCTGTGCCTGTTCTATGAATTCTTTCCCATTTTACCCTGGGAACTTCTTTTGGAGAGTAGAACCTCCTTTCTGGGTCCCTGGATGAAACAAGACCAGACTGGGTAACAGAAAATTGAGACTTTGTTCTCTAATCTTGAGCCACTTTCTTGGTGGCAAGATAATCCCATGCTGTCCTTCCCAGCTCCTCACCCTTCAGGTGCCAAATCTGTCTAGTGAAGAAGTATCAAGATTGGGTTTGAGTGAGAACTTCTCAGGGTTCCAGGGCCCTGGCACACTGATGGGAGGGACAGAGGTCTGGACCCAAATTCTCTAGGCATCAGTGGCAAAACTGGCCCCTATCAGGAATACATGCTTTAGTAGAAGAGTCAGGAATATTTGTGCCCCATATGGAAGAAGGGCTAGACCGTGTGCATATATGTTTCATGGGAGAAGATAAATACCCCCACCATGTGTGAGCCCATTGCCACTCCCCCAGTACTTATTGGGGGAAAGTCATCAGCTTTTGTAGCAAGCCAAAGTTCTAGATAACAGACTATTAGAGTCGGAAGAGATCTTTGAGATCATTTAATTCAATCTCTCAGTGGAGCAAGTCATCTGGAAGACTCGTCTTCATAAATTTAAACTGAATCTCAGATACTTCCTAGCTATGTGACCCTGGACAAGTCACTTCATCCTGGCTGCTTTAGTTCCTCATCTGTCAAAAGAGCTGGAGAAGGAAATTGCAAACCACTCTAGAGTCTTTACCAACCTTAAATGGAGTCTGGAAGAGTTGGAAACAACTGAACAACAAATTGAATGCCTTCATTTTATGCATGAGGAAAGCAAGGCTTAGTGAAGTGACTAATTCAAGGTCATTCTGATTCATCAACAGAGCTAAGAGGACAGTTCTGACACCCAGCCCCCTATTCTTTGAGACGCCCCATGAGCGAGTGTCTGCCTGTGCACACCACACAGAGGCACAATTTTAAAACAGGGCACTCTGATGATGATGATGCGAAATACTCATTCATGTTTGTAAACTATAAAAATAGATCTATTTTTAAAAGATGTCACAAATTCTTTTTTCTATCTGTATTAGAGAAATCTGTACTTTAGAATTGTTGTGGAGGTCAGACTGGCTTCTTGCTATTAATATGCAGGCCCTTCCGTTGTTAACTTGTACTTGAAAACATTACATACACTCTAGTCATCTATTCCCTTCCCATTGTTGTGAATAGGCCCTTTGATTCTATGCTAACCACACATTCTAGGCGGTACCATGTAGGTGGAACAGTTCTGTGCCTGACTCACTAGGCAAGGGGCAGGGAAGGAAGGACAGCTCCCAAGGAGACAGACTCCTGGAGCAGCCTGCAGAGACTGGGGCTACAATTCCGCTTTGTTGGCTTAACCCTGGTCTCTTTGTACCCACGTTTCATGCAACCTATGGGAGGTCAGGGATTTAAGGAAGTCCTTTTGTGTTTTGTTGTGTACACTTTGTGGGCAGTCACTTCAGATATACATCTCAGCTCTGCTGTGAAGGAAAGGTCTCTGAGCCTGAGTCCCAAGGATTCAGAGTCCTGTTACATGTTTGCCTTCTTCACCTCCCTGATGCTTTAGCATAGCTCCTGGCACATTTATTGTTGTTCAGTCACTTTTCAGTCTTGTTGGACTCTTTGTGACCCCATTTGGGATTTTCTTGGCAAAGACACTGGAGTGGTTTGCAATTTTCTTTTCTGACTCATTTACACATAAGGAAACTGAGGCAGAGTTAAGTGACTTGCCCAGGGTCAGCCTACTAGTAAGTATCTGAGGTCAGATTTGAACTCGGGAAGATGAATCTTGCTGACTTCAGGTCCCTACACTCTATCCACTGCATCACAAAGCTGCCCATACAGTGTGTGCTACATAGAACTTTATAAATGCTTTTTGATTCATCAGTTCTGAGCCCAGGTCTCCCACCAACTGGCCATGTGATCTTGGACAAGTCCCTTGCCTTTTCTGAATGTCAGTTTCCTTTTATGCAAAATAGAGTGGGGTGTTTGCCTTTCTTCAGGGCCAGGATTAGATTAAAAGATGAGTTTTAATTTAGTGCTAACAGTCTAGATTCTAGGATCCTTTCTCAATTTCTATGGTCCTAAGAGCTGCCTATTTGAATATCACTTGCTGTGGCAAAATTTGATGAAACAAAGTTACTCTGTGATTTATTTCTCTCCATGGTAATTCATCCAAATAAATAGCACCCAGTGATCCCATCTCATCCTTCATGGGAAGGAAGTTTCCTAAAAGCGAATTATTTTATAGTTATATTCTTATTATATGTTATTATATAATTTAAAAAGTAAATTTAAAATATTTATTGAAATCCTTACCATCTGGGGCAGCTAGGTGGCTCAAGTGGGTAAAGAGCCAGTCCTGAAAGTCTGGCTCCAAAGGTCCTGGGTCCAAATTTACTCTCAGACACTTCCCAGCTTTGTGACCCTGGATCCATTCTAAGACAGATGGTAAGAGTTAAAAACCTAATACCAAATATTGGTTCCAAGGCGGAAGAGGGGTAATGGCTAAGCAACTGGGGTTAAGTGACTTGCCCAAGATCACACAGCTAGGAAATGTCTGAGGTCAGATCTGTTAGCCTCCACCTTCAGAGTAACTGGGTTTATAGATGAAATCATTTTTTCAGCTTTGTAACCCAAGCCCTGAGCAAAAGATTTTCTGCATTAATAGGTGTCCGCTGGTTGTTTAATTGAATTGGATGAATTGCCAGCTAGGTGGTTCAGTGGATGGATGGAACACTGGACCTACAGGCAGGAAGACCTGGACTTCAAATCTGGTCTCAGATACTTGCTAGTTGTGTGACTCCAGGCAAGTCAAATTCACCTCTGTTCACCTCAGTTTCCTCATCTGTAAAATGAACTGGAGAAGGAAATAGCAAACCACTCCAGTGTCTTTGCCAAGAAAACTCCAAATGAGGTCATGAAGAGTCAGACCTGACTGAAATGTCTGAACAACAGTAAAAAATGATTGTTTAATTAAATTGACTTAACCATTAGCTAGGTGGTGCAGTGAGTGGAGCACTGTCAGGAAGACCTGAGTTCAGTGAATGACTTGAACATAAAGAAGGAAACTATAAATAAATTAGGTGGAACACAGAAGAGTATACTTGTCAGACCTTTGGGAAAGGAAAGATTGTAAGACCAAGCAAGAGTTAGAAAAAAATGACAAAATTCAAAATAAATAATTTTGATTACATTAAATTAAAAAGGTTTTGTACAAACAAAGCCAATACAATCAAAATTAGAAGTGAGGCAACAAACTGGGAAAAAATCTTCATAACAAAAACCTCTGACAAAGTTCTAATCACTCAGATTTATAAGGAACTAAATCAATTGTACAAAAAAATAAGCCATTCCCCAATTGATAAATGGGCAAGGGACATCAATAGGCAATTTTCAGATAAAGAAGTCAAAACTATTAATAAGCACTTGAAAAAGTGTTCTACATCTCTTATAATCAGAGAAATGCAAATCAGAACAACTCTGAAGTATCACCTCACACCTAGCAGATTGGCTAATATGACAGCAAAGGAAAGTAATGAATGCTGGAGGAGATGTGGCAAAATTGGGACATTAATACACTGCTAGTGGAGTTGTGAATTGGTCCAACCATTCTGGAAAGCAACTTGGAACTAGGCCCAAAGGGCACTAAAAGACTGTCTGTCCTATCTAGCTATAGCACTGCTGGGTTTGTACCCCAAAGAGATAATAAGGAAAAAGACTTGTACAAGAAAATGTATAGCTGCACTGTCTGTGGTGGCAAAAAATTGGAAAAATGAGGGGATGCCCTTCAATTGGGGAATGGCTGAACAAATTGTGGTATTTGCTGGTGATGGAATACTATTGTGCTAAAAGGAATAATAAACTGGAAGAATTCCATGTGAACTGAAATGACCTCCAGGAATTGATGCAGTGAAAGGATACAAACCAGGAGAATATTGTACACAGAGATTGTTACACTGTGGTACAATCGAATGTAATGGACTTCTCTACTAGCAGCAATGCAATGATCCAAGATCATTCTGAGAGATCTATGAGAAAGAACACTATCCACATCCAGAGAAAGAACTGTGGGAGTAGAAACACAGAAGAAAAACAACTACTTGATCACATAGGTCAATGGGGCTATGACTGGGAAAGTAGACTCTAAAAGATCACCCTAGTGCAAATATTAATAATATGGAAATAGGTCTTGATCAATGACACATGTTAAACCCAGTAGAAATGTGCATCAGATATGGGAATGGGGTGGGGAAGAGGAGGGAAAGAACATGAGTCTTGTAACCATGGAAAAATATTCTAAATCATCTAATTAAACAAAAAAAAAAGGAAGACCTGAGTTCAAAATCCAGCTATTTGCCTCGGTTTTCTCAACTATTAAGTGGAGATGATAATAGCATATACCTCAAAGAGTTGTTATAAAGATCAAAAGAGATGATATTTGTAAAGGGGTTAGCACAATCTCTGGTGTATAGTAGGTGCTTAATTAATGCTTTTTTCCCTTCCTTCTCAAAGAAGAACCAAAAGCTTCTTCAATGAAATAATTTGGGGAAGAGATAGCTGTTATGGAAAAAAGAATCACTGAATTTAGGGTTAGGGGAACTGGACTGGAGATTGAGTCTCAACTATGAAATTCTTGGTTCTCACATCATACTTGAGACAGGAAACACAAAAATGAACTAATACAAATTTAACCAATACAGAAAGGTAAAATTAATAATAAGTGCCCAGTGAATCACTGAATTTGGAGTCAGAGGACCTTGGTTCAGAGCTGTTTACTCTCTGTGTGATCTTGGCCAAAGAACTTTTCTGTATCTCAGTTTTCTCACTTCTAAAATTAGAGGAGTTAGACTAAATGTTCTGTGAGGAGTTGGTGGAACTGTGAACTGATACAACCATTCTGGAGAGCAATTTGGAACCATGCTCAAAGGGCCATAAAACTGCTCATACCCTTTAACCTGGCAATACCATTACTAGGTCTATATCCCAGAGAGATCAAAGATAGGGGAAAAAACCCACTTGTACAAAAATATTTATAGCTGCTCTTTTTGTGGTGGCAAAGAATTGGAAATTGAGGAGATGCCAATCAATTGGGGAATGGCTGAATAAACTATGATATATGATTGTGATGGAATATTGTTGTGCTATGAAAAATGGTGCTATAAAAAGGGGCAATTTCAGAAAAACCTGGAAAGACATACAAACTGATACAAAGTGAAGTGACCAGAACCAGAAGAACATTATACATAGTAACCAAAATACCATACAATAATCAACTGTGAACAACTTAACCATTACAGTAGTGCAAGGATCTGAGACAACTGCAAGGGACTCATAAAGAAAAATGTTATCCATCAGTTAGAATGCAGATCAAAGCATACGATTTTTCATGCTAGTTTATTTGGGTTTTTTGGTTTCATATGATTATTTTCTTACAAAAATGAAGGATATGGAAATAGGCTTTGTAAGATAATATATGTATAATCTAGATCAAATCACTTGCTAGCTCCAGGAATGGGATGGGAAGGAGACAATTTGGATCCCATAATTTGAGAAAACTTATGTGGAAGTTTGTTATTATATATAATTGGTAAAATAAAATATAAAAATAAAAATTTAAATGCAAATTAAAAAAAAAGAAAAATGGCATCCATCACCATAGAAAGAACTGAAGGAGTCTGAATACAGATGGAAGCATATCATTTTTCACTTTATTTCCTTAATGAATTTTTTCTTTCATGTGTAATTTGTGTCTTCTTTAACAACATGACAAATATGGAAATATGTATTGCATGATAGCACATGTATAACCGATATCAGATTGCTTACCATCTCAGGAAGAAGAGAGGGGAGGGAAGGAGGAAGAGAATGGATTGCAAAAATGGCAGAAAATAAGTATTAAAAATTGTCTTGGGCAGGGGCAAGTAAGTAGCTAAGTGGATTGAGAGCCAAGCCAAAAGATGAGAGATTGTGAGTTCAAATCTGATCTCAGACACTTCCTAACTGTGTGACCCTGGGCAAGTCACTTGGCTCCCATTACTAACTCTTACCACTCTTCTGTCTTGGAACCAATACAGAGTAATAATTCTATGATGGAAGGTAAGGTTTCTTTTATAATTGTTTTGGGGACAGCTAGGTGGCATAGTAGATAGAGTACCAGGCCTGGAGATAGGAACATGGGTTCAAATGTGACTTAAGACCCTTCCCAGCTATGTGACCCTGGGTAAGACACTTAATCCTGTTTGCCTAGCTCTTACTCTTCTGTCTGAGTTGTTACTAAGACAGAAAGTGTGTGTGTATGTGTATGTGTGTTTGTGCGTGTATGTGTTATTGTTTCTACATCTGGGGAAAAAATAGAACAAAATATAAGATTAGGATCACGTTATATTTCTTTCTTTAAAAAACCTTACTTACTATCTTAGAATAAATACTGTGTTTTTAGTTCTAAGACAGAAAAGCAGTAAGGGTTAGATAATGAGGTTAAGTGACTTGCCCAGGGTCACACAGCTAGGAAGGGTCTGAGGCCAGATTTGAACCCAGGACCTCCCATCTTTTGACCTGACTCTCAATCCACTGAGTCACCCAGCTTCTGCCTATTTAAATTTCTCCCTTAAATGAGTGTAGTCCAAGAGAACAGTCCCCAGGATTTAATTTCTCATCATACTCAGAGCTACACCATTAGGGGAGAAATGACCTAGACTTCCAGGCTTCCCCAGATTCCCCAGATATGAAGCTTTTATAGAGCTCTACAAGGCAAAAATGGTAGCTAGGTGGTGCAGTGGATAGATTGCCAGACCTGGAATCAGGAAGGCTCATCTTCCCTGAGTTTAAATATGACCTTAGACAAAAACTATGTGAACGTGATTCCTATTTGCCATAGTTTACTCATCTGTAAAATGAGCTGGAGAAGGAAATGGCAAAACACTCCAGTAATTTTACCAATAAAACCTCAAATGAGGGGGCAATTGAGTGGCTCAATGGATTGAAAGCCAGTCCCAGACAGGAGGTCCTGAGTTCAAATCTGGCCTCAGACACTTCCTCACTGTGTGACCCTGGAAAAGTCACTTGACCCCCATTGCCTAGCCCTTACCACTCTTCTGCCTTAGAATCAATTGATTCTAAGGCGGAAGGTAAGGGTTTAAAAAAAAACCCTCAAATGAGGTCATGAAGAATTGGACAGGACCCAAACAACTGAACAACAAAGCAAAAAGCATTTAAGCTTTAGCTTTTCACCACTAAGTATGTAAATTCAGAGGAGACTGGGCTTCTCTCCAAGTAAGCTAGGGGATCAACAAGAATTAAGTGGAAATGGATTATAAGTCCTCTAGAATCCATAAAGCATTGCATCCATACACTTATGAGGGGCTAAGAATGGTTCTATTGCCTGATTATTTTCTGACACTCAGGAAGAATTCAGTCCACATTTTACCTCAGACATTTATTAGCAATGTGAACATTGCTGAGCTGCATTTCGTTCATCTGTAAAATGGACTGAATAATACAATTTATGCCACCTAATTTTTAAAACCCTTACCCTCTGTTTTATTGTTGTTAAGAAAAGTTTTTTGTGAGATCCTTCATAAAACTTACAAAACCTTAAATAGCCCCATATAAATGTATTGTTAGCATAATGATATTTTCATATAATATTATTTTCATGACTACTGCTATTATTTCCTCTTTCCCAGAAAGATCTAGGACAGTAGTAAATAATAACAGTTATAAAACTTTAGGATTTAAACTTGAATAATCTATTGGCACAAACTATTAAGACCTCTTTGCCATGAGACGTCATCAGAACAGACCTTAAGGGCCAGTTAGGTGGCTCAGTGGATTGAGAGAAGTGAAACTCACTTGCAAAAGTGGTTGACAACTCAGAAGTGACTGATTGCCCCCTGGGCAGTGCTTAGAAAATTTAAAGACTGCAATTGGTCCCCATAAAGTGGAAGAAGGGACATGGCAAAAGCACTATAAAAGCCTGAACTTCCTGTCCAAACTCACTTTCTTCTTCAGACTTGACTTTGGAGGAGCTCTGGCTTGGAAACTTGGCTTGGATTTTGACTCTTGGACTGCTTCTGGTAAGACTGCTCTTGGATCTTCCCTTTGGACTACAGTGTGGGTGAGTGAAAAGGTGGACTCCTTTCCTGGCTTCTGGAGAGATTAATTTCTGGAAAGGCCTCCCCTTGTTGGGGAGGCCATGTGATTATTCACCACTGGGTCCTCTGGCTAAAATGCCCTCTGACTGAGGGCTGTAAACCTTAAAATATCTTAGACTTATAAATGTTGGAAATTTCACCATTGGGAAATGTCATACTTGGAAAATTTCTTAGTAATAGTCTATTGGAATGTGAATCCCATTGGCATGGGAGGTTCCTCCTCCTCCCTTCTTAAGATTACTTTAGGACAGAAACCTTTTATAGAACAATGGAAAGGACTTTGACCTATGCTTAAGCATAGAACAGGAATTTCTTTGAGTCATGATTGATTTTAGAATTGATACAATAGAGATACTTGGAATGACAGAATCAGGTCTTGGAAAATACAATTTCCACCCCACTCAGTCCTAACAGGATTTAGGAAGGGCTGCAGCATAGATCAAAATTTAATTATTCCAATCTCTACCCTACTCAGGGTAACAGGATTTAGGAAGGGCTGTAGCAAAGGATCAAAGATTTAATTATTTGAGAATATGACCTTCAACAGACATGTGCAAAGCCAGAGACCTCTGGGCAGTCCTGGGTTAAGCTAGAGCCTCCATTGGCACAGGGAAATTGATGGACAGTGATTGGTAGATGTGAGAACTGAGGGGAGGGAACTTGGATGGTTTCCTTAAACATAGAGGGGTCTGAAGACTCAGGGGGGTGGTTGAGGAGTTTGTCTGAGTGGTTGGAGTGTGCTCTGAGAAGCTTGCTCTGAAGGAAGCTGAAGGTGGGGGCCTTTGAGACTGTTTCTCCATTTTGGTCACGTGAGTAATAGGGACTGATCTCTTTTCTTTGCCCCAGCTATCTAAGGGCTTGGGCCTTTTGGCCCAGCCTAAACAGAGGGCGTATTTAAGCCCTATTCCCTTCTCTCCCCTTTCTCTCTCTCTCTCTCTCTCTCTCTCTCTCTCTCTCTCTCTCTCTCTAATTCCTTTCTTCCTCCTGTTTGTAATTAAACTCTATAAAAGGCTGAAGGCTGACTTGAGTTTTCATTTAGGAATTACATAGCTGAATTCCTTGGCAACCTTAAATTAATATATATCAGTCTTTTAAAGTGATTTCCTTGTCACAGGGCCCTCTGGTGGAGGGCTAATTAGCCCAGCCTGAGTTGAGCCAGCCACTAGAGAAACATTAGAGTGATAAGCTAGACTGCTTACTCTTCCCTCTTTCACATTTCTCTATTTTACTCTTTCTCTCTATTTTGTAAATAAAGCTGCTAAATAAAGAAGTCATTTTGACTTGAGTTATAATATTGACAACCACATTCTCTTATATTTAGTCTAACCATAAATTCTAATCCCTACAGCAGTGATGGCAAAACCTTTTAGAGATGGAATGCTGGGTCCCACCTCCCACCAAGTGCCAGTGCACCCTGCCCCCCACCCTTACCCCACACAGGAGAGAAAGGAAGCACTCCCATTGGGAAGAGGGGAGAAGGAAGTGAGGAATGTGAGCAAGTATAGAGAGGTGGAGGGGAGCAGCTCCACCCCGGTCCCTCTGCCTTTCAAGTAACAAACTCTGGATGGGGGAGGGTAGACACATGCCCACAGAGGGCGCTCTGCATGCCACCTCAGCACCTGTGCCATAAGTTTGCAATCACTGCCATAGGGCAAGAGGGATGATGAGAGAATCCTCCATGTTGGATGGTCTCTAAGATCTGGGGTGGGCTGGTCTCTGAACTACAGTAGGAAGAGGAAAGGAAACCTGTGAGGGTTCTGCTTGGTGGCTCAGTCTTGGCCACGGCCCATCGCAGCTCTGCTAGGCCCCCCCAGCACTCTCAGTGTGTCTGGGATGCCTGGTACAATCTCCTTCCCTTGAAGGCAGCTCAGGGAGCCCCCTGGAGGCCTCAGGCTTTAAAAGAAGCAAGCGGGTTCTCTCTCAAATGTATCTGGTTGATCTTATTAAGTATTCACTGAGCAGGTGAACTAGTTCACAGTCAGCTGAACTTAATGAAGACAACAAGCACGGAGTACAGCTATTTCCAGAAAAGACTCTAGAAGAAGTGCTACCCAGGAAGAAGGGGCCGTGTCCAGCTCAGAAGCAGTGCACCATGAGGAGGCCTTATGGGTCTCTTCCCCTACAGGTTGTTTAGAGGGTCAGATGTTCAGGGAGGACCAGAAGCTCCGTGTGAGCCCTCCTCAGGGCTGCTCATGCGCCCTTGGTGTCCCCCTCTCACCCGACGCTCAGCTGTGGCTCCAAGAAGCCGTAGCCATGCCCCAGGAAAACCATCTCAGCCAGCCGGTTAGCAGATGGAGGGCAGTGGGCAGGCCTCCAGCCGTCAGAGGCTTAGGGGGATCTCCACCCCCAAGCGTGTGAAGAGTTCCCCTGGAGGAACGGGCAGATGAGAACAATTCATTCGTTTCATGGCCATGCAGGCGGCAGAAGTAGGCTCTGTGGAGCGCTTACAGCTTGGTCAGACATGTTGTCCTGACTTTTGTCTAGCCATTGGACTTGGATGACTCTGGAACAGAGAGCGAGGCTGATGACGTGGTGCCATTCTGCCTCCCTTTGCTCCAGTCTGTGAGCAAGTCAAGGCATCATCCCCTGATGTCTTTGGTCTTCTTCAAAAACAAAGGAGGAGCAATGACAATCATAATAATGACTGTGTGTGTGGAAGTTGCCTCTACCAAGACAGAAGAGAAAACTGCTCTAGAGCTTGAAAATGTAGAAAAATGCCTGAGGGAAGAGAGTGGTTCTACTGACTTGCCCATCATTGCCCAGCTAGTGTGAGTCGGAAACAGGATGTGAATCTAGACCTTTGCAGCCCCAAAGCTGGCCCCCTGTACACTGTGCTGGGTTGCTTTTCTTAAAAGTATGGCTTAGGGGATAGACGTCAGGAAGACCCAAATTCAAAGCCTGCTTTCAGATCATTAATAGCGTCACCCTGGGTGACCCTACGCAATCATGAAACCTTTCTGAGCCTCGGCTTCCTTGTCTGTTAAATGAGAATTCTAGTAGCCCCTAGCTCAAAGGGTTTTTAAAAGGACAAATTGCGTTACCATGCATAAAGTACTTTGAGGAACTGAGAGTCCTCTAAAAATGCTTGCTAGGGGGCAGCTGGGTAGCTCAGTGGATTGAGAGCCAGGCCTTGGGATGGGAGGTCCTGGGTTCAAATTTGGCCTCAGACCCTTCCCAGCTGTGTGATCCTGGGCAAGTCACATAACCCCATTGCCTAGCTCTCACCACTCTGCCTTGTAACCAATACACAGTATTGATTCCAAGATGGAAGGTAAGGGTTAAAAAATTAAATAAATAAATAAAATTAAAATGCTTACTAGCTGCTACTACTGCTTCTACTACTACTTTTTAAAAAGATATTTTATTTTTCCAATTACATCATAATAATTATTCCACATACATTTTCTGAGGTTATTGGATCCAAACTATCTTCTTTCCCTCCCCCATCTCAGAGATGGTAAGCAATTTGATCTGGGTTATACATGTATTATCATGTAAAACATAAGAGAATAATCATATAAAACCAAAACCCACCCCAAACCCAAGTAAACAAAGGTGGAAAATAGGATGCCTTGATCCGAATTCTGACTCCAACAGTCCTTTTTCTGGAGGTGGATAGCATTCTTTGTCCTAAGTCCCTCAAAATAATTGTCCTGGATCTCATATTGCTGATAGTTACTGCTGCTGCTGTTACTACTACTACTACTACTATTGATATTACTACTACTACTACTACTATTATTGCTGCTACTACTACTATTACCACTACTACTATTACTACTACTATTATAATTACTACTATTACTACTACTACTACTATCACTGCTGCTACTACTACTATTACTACTACTATTATAATTACTACTATTACTACTACTACTACTATCACTGCTGCTACTACTACTATTACTACTACTATTATAATTACTACTATTACTACTACTACTACTATCACTGCTGCTACTACTACTATTACTACTACTATTACCACTACTACTATTACTACTACTATTGCTATTACTACTATTACCACTACTACTACTACTACTATTATAATTACTACTATTACTACTACTGCTACTATTACTGCTGCTACTACTACTATTACTACTACTACTACTATTACTACTACTACTACTATTATAATTACTACTATTACTACTACTACTACTATCACTGCTGCTACTACTACTATTACTACTACTATTATAATTACTACTATTACTACTACTACTACTATCACTGCTGCTACTACTACTATTACTACTACTATTACCACTACTACTATTACTACTACTATTGCTATTACTACTATTACCACTACTACTACTACTACTATTATAATTACTACTATTACTACTACTGCTACTATTACTGCTGCTACTACTACTATTACTACTACTACTACTATTACTACTACTACTACTATTATAATTACTACTATTACTACTACGACTACTATTATAATTACTATTACTACTACTACTACTATTACTACTACGACTACTATTATAATTACTACTATTACTACTACTACTACTATTATAATTACTATTACTACTACTACTACTATTACTACTACTACTACTATTATAATTACTACTATTACTACTACTGCTACTATTACTGCTGCTACTACTACTATTACTACTACTACTACTATTACTACTACTACTACTATTATAATTACTACTATTACTACTACTACTACTATCACTGCTGCTACTACTACTATTACTACTACTATTATAATTACTACTATTACTACTACTACTACTATCACTGCTGCTACTACTACTATTACTACTACTATTACCACTACTACTATTACTACTACTATTGCTATTACTACTATTACCACTACTACTACTACTATTATAATTACTACTATTACTACTACTGCTACTATTACTGCTGCTACTACTACTATTACTACTACTACTACTATTACTACTACTACTACTATTATAATTACTACTATTACTACTACGACTACTATTATAATTACTATTACTACTACTACTACTATTACTACTACGACTACTATTATAATTACTACTATTACTACTACTACTACTATTATAATTACTATTACTACTACTACTACTATTACTACTACTACTACTATTATAATTACTACTATTACTACTACTACTACTACTACTACTATTATAATTACTACTATTACTACTACTACTACTACTACTATTACTACTACTACTACTATTATAATTACTACTATTACTACTACTACTACTACTATTACTACTACTACTACTATTATAATTACTACTATTACTACTACGACTACTATTATAATTACTACTATTACTACTACTACTACTATTATTATTACTACTACTACTATTACTACTACGACTACTATTATAATTACTACTATTACTACTACTACTACTATTACTACTACTACTACTACTACTATTACTACTACTACTACTATTATAATTACTACTATTACTACTACTACTACTATTACTACTACTACTATTATAATTACTACTATTACTACTACGACTACTATTATAATTACTATTACTACTACTACTACTATTACTACTACTACTACTATTATAATTACTACTATTACTACTACTACTACTACTACTACTATTATAATTACTACTATTACTACTACTACTACTACTACTATTACTACTACTACTACTATTATAATTACTACTATTACTACTACTACTACTACTATTACTACTACTACTACTATTATAATTACTACTATTACTACTACGACTACTATTATAATTACTATTACTACTACTACTACTATTACTACTACTATTATAATTACTACTATTACTACTACTACTACTATCACTGCTGCTACTACTACTATTACTACTACTATTACCACTACTACTATTACTACTACTATTGCTATTACTACTATTACCACTACTACTACTACTACTATTATAATTACTACTATTACTACTACTGCTACTATTACTGCTGCTACTACTACTATTACTACTACTACTACTATTACTACTACTACTACTATTATAATTACTACTATTACTACTACTACTACTATCACTGCTGCTACTACTACTATTACTACTACTATTATAATTACTACTATTACTACTACTACTACTATCACTGCTGCTACTACTACTATTACTACTACTATTACCACTACTACTATTACTACTACTATTGCTATTACTACTATTACCACTACTACTACTACTACTATTATAATTACTACTATTACTACTACTGCTACTATTACTGCTGCTACTACTACTATTACTACTACTACTACTATTACTACTACTACTACTATTATAATTACTACTATTACTACTACGACTACTATTATAATTACTATTACTACTACTACTACTATTACTACTACGACTACTATTATAATTACTACTATTACTACTACTACTACTATTATAATTACTATTACTACTACTACTACTATTACTACTACTACTACTATTATAATTACTACTATTACTACTACTACTACTACTACTACTATTATAATTACTACTATTACTACTACTACTACTACTACTACTATTACTACTACTACTACTATTATAATTACTACTATTTCTACTACTACTACTACTATTACTACTACTACTACTATTATAATTACTACTATTACTACTACGACTACTATTATAATTACTATTACTACTACTACTACTATTACTACTACGACTACTATTATAATTACTACTATTACTACTACTACTACTATTATAATTACTATTACTACTACTACTACTATTACTACTACGACTACTATTATAATTACTACTATTACTACTACGACTACTATTACTACTACTACTACTACTATTACTACTACTACTACTATTATAATTACTACTATTACTACTACTACTACTATCACTGCTGCTACTACTACTATTACTACTACTATTACCACTACTACTATTACTACTACTATTGCTATTACTACTATTACCACTACTACTACTACTACTATTATAATTACTACTATTACTACTACTGCTACTATTACTGCTGCTACTACTACTATTACTACTACTACTACTATTACTACTACTACTACTATTATAATTACTACTATTACTACTACGACTACTATTATAATTACTATTACTACTACTACTACTATTACTACTACGACTACTATTATAATTACTACTATTACTACTACTACTACTATTATAATTACTATTACTACTACTACTACTATTACTACTACGACTACTATTATAATTACTACTATTACTACTACTACTACTATTACTACTACTACTACTACTACTATTACTACTACTACTACTATTATAATTACTACTATTACTACTACTACTACTACTATTACTACTACTACTACTATTATAATTACTACTATTACTACTACGACTACTATTATAATTACTATTACTACTACTACTACTATTACTACTACGACTACTATTATAATTACTACTATTACTACTACTACTACTATTATAATTACTATTACTACTACTACTACTATTACTACTACGACTACTATTATAATTACTACTATTACTACTACTACTACTATTACTACTACTACTACTACTACTATTACTACTACTACTACTATTATAATTACTACTATTACTACTACTATTACTACTACTACTACTATTATAATTACTACTATTACTACTACGACTACTATTATAATTACTATTACTACTACTACTACTATTACTACTACGACTACTATTATAATTACTACTATTACTACTACTACTACTATTACTACTACTACTACTACTACTATTACTACTACTACTACTATTATAATTACTACTATTACTACTACTACTGCTACTACTACTATTATAATTACTACTATTACTACTACGACTACTGCTATTACTACTACTACTACTATTACTACTACTACTACTACTACTACTATTACTACTACTACTACTATTATAATTACTACTATTACTACTACTACTACTACTATTACTACTACTACTACTATTATAATTACTACTATTACTACTACGACTACTGCTATTACTACTACTACTACTATTATAATTACTACTATTACTACTACGACTACTGCTATTACTACTACTACTACTATTACTACTACTGCTACTAACACTGCTGCTATTACTACTACTGCTACTAGTAGCTACTGTAGTAGTAGTAGCAGTAGTAGTAGTAGTATGTCAGACAGTGCTAAATGCTGGAGACGTAAAGGCAAGGACAAACAGTCTCTGCCTTAAGGAGCTCACATTCTAACACGGACATATAGAGGTGTTGTCTAATGGCTTTCCTCCATTAGTTCAGGTTCAAGACTGGGACTCAAACTGCCCACAGTCACTAAGCAGCCAGGTTTGCTTTGCCCTTGGCACTCATTTTTCCCGGACCGAGTTCCCTCCATCCCCACACGGAGACTCCTTTGGTCGCCAGGGCAGGGGATGGTCTGCATGAAGAGGCGCTTGTCTGGGCTCTGGTGGCCAATAAGAAAGACAGGACACAGGGGCGTCTTTTGTCTTTGGGAACCTGCAGGGAGGTGCCGCAGTGGACAGCGCCTGGGTCTGGAGTCAGGAATTCAAATCCAGTCCCCGATCCTTACTAGCTGTGTGACTCTGGGCAAGTGATTTAACCCCGTTTGTCTCATCTGTCAAAGAGCCAGAGACGGACCTGGCAAACTGCCCCGGTGTCTTTGCCAAGAAAATCCCAACTAGGGTCGCCAAGAGTCAAACACCCCTGAAACAACTGGACAGCCGCCCAAGCGCCGTGTGGAGAGACGGATCTTTTCTCGGGAGTATAAAAGACACAGAGAGCAGACAGGAGGCACCACGAGAGGCGCCGGTGGTCGCCGCTACAGAGGGGACCCAGAAAAGCCTCCCGCGAACCGTGGCACTTCCACGGTCTTAAAAAACCCAACCCACGGATTCTGTTGGCTAGAAGCCAGGAGGGAGAAATGGGCAAATTGGGAGACGCAGGCCAGTCTGGCTGGGGGAATATGTAAGGTCCGGCGAGGTCAGGCTGTGAAGAGATTTGGGTGGCAAAGAGTTTACGTTATCCCGGGGATGACAGGGAGCTGCTGTAATCTGTTGAGCAGGTATTGGGGGGGGGGGGGGCGGGGGATAGGGTTGACATTGTCTTGAGCTTCAGGAAAATCGCTTTGCTGACTGTGTGAAGATGCTTCCGAGTAGGATGTGCAATCCCACCTCGTGTACAGTGTACCAGAACAGGTGGGGACATGTTTATGCACATTCAGTCACGCAGTAAAACTAAATATTTAACAGACTGTTCTGGGCATTGTGTGCTAGGTGTTATTTGGTAAACCTCATTTTTGTTTCTAATCTGTTTTCTCAAGTGTTTTGCACATTGCATCTATTAGTGCACGTTAAGTAAATTTCCATTGTGCCTCTTAAGTGTCTTAAATATCCAAATAGGTCCCCCCCCCCTTAAAACCATTACCTTCCACTTTAGAATCACTGCTGTGTATTGGTTCCAAGGCAGAAGAAAGGTAAGGGCTAGGCAATGGGGGTTAAGTGACTTGCCCAGGGTCACACAGCTAAGAAGTATCTGAAATTAGATTTGAACCCAGGACCTCCCATCTCTAGGCCTAGTTCTCCATCCACTGAGTCAACCAGTTGCCCCCTCCAAACAGCTTTTGCTATATGTCCAATGAGTTAATTTTTAACTTTTTTATATTTAACTTTTTTTAATTTTTAGAAATACTAGGAATTAAAAGATTCATTTAGTTAATAAAGCACACAAACTCTATTTTGATTATAAAATGAGTAATCAGGATTAGGCTCGGACCTCTCACTTGTGCTGTGTCACCTATGATCAACTAATAAATGATTGGCCCTCATCACATAGTGTTTGCGTTTGCAGTGATTTGGAGAGAACACAAAGTCCACTTGCTAGATTGCTATTTTTGCTTAATAAACAAATCAGATGGGGCAACTAGGTGACTCAGTGGATTGAGAGCCAGGCCTGGAAATGAGAGATCTTTGGTTCAAATCTGGCCCCAGATGCTTCCTAGCTATGAGACTGTGGGCACATCACTTAATCCCAACTGCCCAGTCCATATTGTTCTTCTGCCTTGGAACCAATACACAGCATTGAATCTAAGATGGAAAGTTAGATTAAAAAAAAAAAAAATATATATATATATATATATATATGTCAGGGATCATCTCCAAGTCTAAGAATACTATGCAGGGGCAGCTGGGTGGCTCAGTGGATTGAGAGCCAGGCCTAGAGACGGGAGGTCCTAGGTTCAAATCTGGCCTCAGCCACTTCCTAGCTGTGTGACCCTGGGCAAGTCACTTGACCCCCATTGCCTAGCCCTTACCACTCTTCTGCCTTGGAGACAATACATAGTATTGACTCCAAGATGGAAGGTAAGGGTTTAAAAAAAAAAGAATACTATGCAATATCCAGATTCAACCTGTTTTAAATAGTTTTACATAGTTTCCTGTATGGAAACCACCAGAAACTTGGAATTTGGATGAAGATAAAGCTGATGACTCAGATTATAAAGATAAGGAGTGCTCCAACAAGGTAGGAGAGAAGCAGGGTGACTGAAGTAACCTTGCAGACCTCAGAACCTGATTTAATAACTTAAACAGATCTGAATGATCTTATTCATGTCCATTAGTTGTTCCCCTACTTCCCCCACCAAAATCAAGTGGAATTTTTAGCTTCCAAAGTAACAGGAAAGAATCTTCTTCAGGAAAGCAGTAAAATGAGTCCCAAACATGAAGAATGCTTCTGGAAAAGCATTAAGTATATTGGCATTTCTGTAGAGATCTGAAAATTGTAACTCTTTTATTAGAATCACTACTTGTCTATACCATGTATAGTAGTATTTACTCTATTTGCCAACGTGAAGTCACTGTTGGGAGCAGAGAAATAACTGCACTACAAAATACTGACTTCAAAGGAAAGAAGCAATTCAACTATTGATTGGCACTGAAAAAGTTTTCTTCACACCATTAAACATTAAACTTGGTTTAATTTTTTTTATTTTATCAAGATTAATAAAAAGCACAGATTTTCTTTATCAGAAGAATCAATTTCCTCTGCACAAACTGATGCAGAGTAAAATAAGAAGAACCAAGTGAACACTGTATACCAGTAACAGCAATATTGTACAATGATCATGTGTGAAAACTTGGCTGCTCTCAGCAATGTAATGATCTGGGACAGTCCTGTAAGACTTAAGATGGGGAATGCTATCCACCTCCCGGGAAGGACTGTTGGATAGATGTGGATCAAAGCCAACTATCTTTCAAATCAGTGTATTTATGGTTTTATTTTGGGGTCTTGGTTATGTATGAGTATAAGACCAGTATGGAAGTGTGTTTTGTATGACAATAAAAAAAGAAAAAGAAAAGAAAAAATCAGTTTCCAAGAATCAGTGAAATTGAAATAAAAAAAGAGATCTTTATGGGTCCCATAAATGAATCAATTATTTATTAAATGCCTATTATGTGCCAAGCACAATGCTGGTGTTGGGAATAGAGGCAAAGGCAGCCTCTACCTTCAAGGAGCCTTCAGTTTAATGGGGGCAGGAGATAACATGCAAACAAACATAGTTAAAGCAAGTGACATGCAAGATAAATAGGAAATAGTTAACAGAAAATTAAAAGGGGTTTCAGAATGCTTCCAGTAAAAGATAGGATTTTAATTGGAAATTAAAGGAAGCCAGAGAGGGAGGGACTATTCTAAGAATAGGGTCAGCCAGAGAAAATGTCCAGAGCTAAGAGATGGAGTATATAAGGAAAGTGATAAAAGAGAAACATTTTCAAAAACAATTGTATAAAGTTGAAGATGTATGGAAATGATTTTTAATTGAAATTTTTATTTAATTAATTAATTTAGAATATTTTTCCATGGTTAAATGATTCTAATTCTTTCCCTCCCCTCTCCCCAACCCCCTCCCATAGTCGACTCACAATTCCACTGGGTTTAACATGTGTCGTTGATCAAGACCTATTTCCATATTATTGATATTTGCACTAGGGTGATCGTTTAGAGTCTTCTTCCCCAATCATATTCCCATCGACCCATGTGATCAAACAATTGTTTTTCTTCTGTGCTGCTCCCACAGTTTTTCCCCTGGATGTGGATAACATTCTTTCCCATGAGTCTCTCAGAATTGTCCTGGATCATTGCATTGCTGCTAGTGGAGAATTCTATTACATTCGATTGTGCCACAGTGTATCAGTCTCTGTGTACAATGTTCTCCTGGTTCTGCTCCTCTCGCTCTGCATCACTTCCTGGAGGTTGTTCCAGTCTCCATGGAATTCCTCCACTTTATTATTCCTTTGAGCACAATAGTAATCCATCACCAACATATACCACAATTTGTTCAGCCATTCTCCAATTGAAGGGCATCCCCTCATTTTCCAGTTTTTTGCCACCACAAAGAGCACAGCTATAAATATGTTTGTACACATCTTTTATGGAAATCATTTTGAAAAGTGACTAGACACTTTTTATAAAACTACAGGGCATAAAATTGCCTGGAAATTGTTAATAATCCTGGAAGACCCAAGTTCAAATATAGCCTTAGGCACTTGCTGTGTGATCCTGGACTTAGCCTCTATATGTCTTAGTTTCCTCAACTATGAAATAATAGCACTGACCTCCCAGGGTTGTTGTTTAAGATGAGATTCAGTTTGTAAAGGTTTTGCACACCTTAAAATACTATAATGATGCTAGGTATTATCCTTAATCATTATTGAAGACTATTGTTCTGCCTTCCTTTTTTTTTAAACCTTATGTTCCCTCCTACTAACAACTCTTAGACAAAAGGGCAAGGGTTAAGTGATTTGCCCAGTGTCACACAGCTAGGAAATATATGGAGTTATATTTGAACCCAGGTCCACGCCAACTCCACCTTGCTGCCCTTCAGCCTTCATTTTAGAAGAGGTCCACTGGCATCATGGGGGTGATGTCTTGACTTTTGTTGAATTGGATTTAAGTGAGGCAGAGTTGTACAAAGTGATCAGTCTCATTCTGTCTTCCAAAGACATCAAAATCCAGTTGTAAGCAAAAGTAGGAAGACTGGTGATGGCCCAGGATGCAGTGGGTGACTGTGGCATCTTCAGTGCCTGGCCAAACTCTAAGGCCTCCACAGTACCTGCTTCAGCTGCCTTCATGGCTGTTGGAATGAATTGTTTTCATAGGGCCATTCCAGTGAGAGAAGTCTTCACATGTTTGGAGTAGACATCCTACTAACTCACCAAAGGATTTGAGGTCAGGTTGAGGGTACCAAAGACAATAAAATTGTATCAGATATATTATATATAACATATATATGAGATATAATGGCACTGAAGATTCATGAGTTGGATTCACATTTGGGCTTGTCAGAAAACTTAGTACTCTCAGTGTGATCTATACAGGGATTCTTTCATGAAGACATTTCCACAAATGCTTTGTCAGTGACTAGAAAAGCAATACCAAAGCCCATAGAATCCAAGTTAACTGGATGTCTTCTGTTGAACAGGGAGGTTCCATAGGTGAATACAAAAGGAAATTATCAGGGGACAGCTAGGTGGCTTAGTGGCCAGAGAGCCAGGTCTAGAGAAGGAAGGTCCTGGGCTCAATTCTGGCCTCAAATTCTTCTTAGCTATCTGACCCTGGACAAGTCACCTAACTCCCATTACCTAGCCCTTATCGCTTTTCTGCCTTGGAACCAATACACAGTTTTGATTATAAAATGAAAGACAAGGATTTCAAAATAAACCATTGGTATCTGTATTTGAGGTGAGTTAAGCACATTTTTGTTTAGCAAAATAGTTTTTCAAATGTAAAATTAATTCCCATGAAAATGACAGATGAGGAACAAAATATACAATTACATTTGAAGTCAACACTTAAAAATACAATAAAGTTCTCCTATTTTGTGAGTGTGATATATTTTTTCCCATTTTTCCAGTATTTGGGGGGGGGCTACTATTATCCAGTGTTGCCAGTCTCTTCATATCTTTTCCTATACCTTTGGTCTTCCCTTTCATATCATATTTTAGCTATCTTTTCCTCTCATTCTAATTTTCCTCCTAGAAAGGAAGATTACCGGTTATTAGAGCTGGAAAGAATCCTAGAGGTTACTGGGTCCAACCTCATCATATCACGGGTAAGGAAACTGAGGACCAGAGTACCCAGGTATGTCTATGCCAGTCTATGGTCAAGAATAGGGCATCTATGACTCATGTCCAGTTTAACGGAAAGAGCTCTGGGCATAGTGGGCTCTGACCCTTAATGCAAAAACTTTGAGGGTTTCTCTTTCTGCAAGGTTTAAAGCATATCATAACCACAATACATGAGAAATTTTAACTCAGATCAAATGAGGCTTACAAAGAAGCTTTCTTAATTCTTGTTCTTCAGCAGAAAGTCCCTCTTAAAAGTTTTTGAAATCTGAAAGTTCTATCTAAAATTTCTATCCTGGTATTCCCCTTACCTGGCCAGAGAAAAGACTTCCGTCTCAAGCAGAAAAAAGACAGAATCTCTGCTCATCCACCTCTCCCAGTAAGCCTCCCTATATTTCCCCCAGGAGAAGGTGAAGACAAGATAACTGAAAAGGGTGGAAGTTACAGCTGATTCCATCTGCCCTACCCCCCCAAAGAATCCACCTCTGGCACTTGGCAGGGCAGAACCTGGCTTGCAGCTTAGGAGTAGGGGTAAATCCAATTCTCTTCCTTCTACATTACACTGCATGCAAGAGCTACTTCATCAGTATTTATTGATTTGAATGTTAAAATTGCCCCTCCTCTAAGGAATGAGATATACAGATTGCAGGTGAGAGCTAAGGACTAGGGCTGTAGCAATTTCAACATCAAGGCACTATCTCCTTGGGTTCAAGACACTAAAAACTTTGATCTGAATAACAAATTCCCAAGCAGTTAGGTCATTTTGACTGATGACTAAATATCACAAATGAACTTAAGATAGAGCAAGAAGAAGGAAGGAAGGAAGAAAGGAAGGAAGGAAGGAAGGAAGGAAGGAAGGAAGGAAGGAAGGAAGGAAGGAAGGAAGGAAGGAAGGAAGGAAGGAAGGAAGGAAGGAAGGAAGGAAGGAAGGAAGGAAGGAAGGAAGGAAGGATTCAACAGTGCTTAGGTTACTGTGGTCCTTGGATTCTCTAATCAGGGTTCTGTTCTCCCTGTCTTCTGTTTCTCTTTCCTTCAATCCATCCTGCAAGGCTTCTAGTCATCTTCCAAAGGCAAAACTCTGCCTATGTCTAAAATGTTCAATCATGCCCAATTGCCAGATGAATTAAGTTGTTTATTATTATTATTATTAATTTATTAGCCTTTGAGGCAGCTGGATGGTACAGGACCTGGAGTCAGGAAGACCTGAGTTCAAATTTGACCTCAGATACTCTAGCTGTGTGACCCTGGGCAAATCACATAACCTTTCTTTGCCTCCATTTCATCAACTGTAAAATGGGGATAACAATGAGTTCTAACTTGTAGGAATGTTACAAGATGATATTTGTAAAAAAAAAATAATAATAATAAAGGGCTTAGCACAGTGCCCAGCACCTAGTAGATATTATATACATGTGTCTTCCTTTCCCCCTTACTTATATAACATTTTAAGCTTTGCAAAATGCTTTATAAGTATTGTCTCCTTTGATCCTCGCAACCCTGTAGTGTAGGTGCTCTTATATCCTCATTTTACAGATGAGGAAACTGGGTCTAGAGTCATACAGCTTTGGTCAGTGTCTGAGGCAGGACTTGGGCTCAGGTCTTCCTGATTCCATATCTAACAGTCTCTCCACTGTGTCCCCAAGCCTCCTTTAAGTTAGCTGGATTTCTTAACTATACTCTTTAAGAACACTCCCCACAAAATGGTGCCACTCAGTCTTTCTAGCCTCATTTCACATTCCATGAGTTTTCTTCTTCAGTTTGGTAAAGTGTGAATAGCCCTGGCCTGGGAGTAAAGGGACTTGAACTTGAGTCCTAATTATACCAGGCGCAGGCTATATGACCTTGATAGAGTCATTTAACTTCATCTATAAAATGTGAATGCTCCTACTTGTATTATGTGACTCATCTGTTTGTCATGGCGAAAACATTTTGTAAACCTTAAAGTGATCGAGAAATGTGAGTTATATAGAGACGGCCTTAGGGTAGGTCCCTGAATACATATGCTTTCCTGTCTATGGATTTTTTTTTCTGTGCTTTATATCTAATATCACACACATACACACACACACACACACACACACACACACACACACACACACACACACACATAAATCTGTTCATTTTTCATGGCCCTCCTCAAATACCATATTGTGATCAGATTAATGTCGCTAGTGCCACTGGATCTTTGCTTCATAAGCTTGCTGTGTGGGGGCAAAGTAAACCTCCCTTTTCTTAACTGTCTGATTACTTGAAAAGTCATTTATTTCACCCCCAAAGTGAACTTGAATGAAAAGAGAACTGGGGTCATGATTAGCTCTACTCACCTCATGCTGGAAAATGGCCCATTCCCCATGGGCTCAAGACATTCTATTCCTCATTTTTAAATTTTCACACTCTATTTGTATTATAGGATTTAGAAGTAGAAATGACATGACAAATCATCATGTAATCCCGTCATTTTTCAGATGAAGAAATTGATGCGTAGAACTGGAAAGGAAATTGTCACTTTCAGCACTTATCACAGTGCCTGACATATAGCAGGTGCTTAATAAACGTTTGTTGATTGATGGACTTATCCAAAATCACAAAGATTATGAGTATGGAACTAGGGTACCAACCTAGACCTTCTGACTCTAAATCTAATGTTCTTGATCAGCTATCTCTAAAGTAATAGCTGCCATTGGGTTGTCATCAGGTTTAAAACTAGAAGAGCCTCTGGAGAGCATCTCTTCCAATTCCTTCTCTTTTTGGTTAATGAAACTCAATCCCAGAGAGGAAAGTTACATGATGATGACTGGAATGTGACTCTGGATTGGCTTCATTTATTCAAATGCAACAGAATAGGTATAAGGTGAGTTGAAGTAATATTCTATATTAACTGTATTCTCTTGTGAAAAAATGCAGGGACCAGTAGCACTGTGCAAAGGGTTTGAGACTTTTTCCTTTCTTTGTATTCCTCAACACTAAGCAGCAAGCCTGGAGTTGGGAGGACCTGGGTTCAAATTTGGCCTCAGACATGTTTTAGCTGTGTGACCCTTGGCAAATCACTTAGCCCCAATTGCCTTGCTCTTACTGTCTTTTGCCTTAGAATTTATTTTAAAGCAGAAGGTAAGGGTTTTAAAAAATCAAACAGTGCTTCCAGTGCCCTCCAATATCTCCTCCTTACCTCCTATATCACATGAAGAAGTTTCCTTTTTCCTTTGCCAAGGCAAACTCCTCTATGTGTACAAGTGATTCTATATTATTCTCCTTTGTCTTTTCCACTCAGTCACTAATAATCTCTTCCAGTCTAATGGCTGCTTCCCTGCTACCTACAAACATGCCTGAGTCTTCTCCCTGTCCTCAAAAGTCCTTCACTTACTCTATTCATCCCCCCTAGCTATGGTCCTCTATTTCTTTCTTCTCTTTTGAGTCTAAACTCCTTGAAAAGGTCACCAACAATAAATGCCTCCAGTTGCTTTCCTCTCATTCTCTTCTTAACTCTCTGTAGTCCTATTATTCAACTAAAATTACCCTCTTGAAAGTTACCATCGATTTCCTAATAGCCCAGTCTAACAGCCTTTTCTCAATCCTCATCCTTCTTGATCTCTCTGTAGCCTTTGACACTGTCAATCAAACCTACTCTCCTTCATGTGTTCTCTTCTCTCTATGTTTTTGTGACGCTGCTTTCTCCTGGTTCTCCTCCTACTTCTCTGACTAACCCTTTTTTTTTTTAAATTTAAAAACCCTTACCTTTGTTTTTAAAAAAAGATAAAGAAAGGGAAGGGATGTACCAGCCTCTATCACACTTTCCATCTTGGAGTCAATACTGTGTATTGGCTCCAAGGCAGAAGAGTGGTAAGGGCTAGGCAATGGGGGTCAAGTGACATGCCTAGGGTCACACAGCTGGGAAGTGTCTGAGGCCAAATTTGAACCTAGGACCTCCCGTCTCTAGACCTGGCTCTCAAACCACTGAACTACCCAGCTGCCTCCACTGATTGACCCTTTTGCTGGATCTTCACATGTATCCACTAACAATGGATGACCTTTAAGGCTCTGTCCCTCCCCTTCTTCTCTTCTCCCTCTTCCCTATCTTGCTTGGTTATCTCAGTAACTCTTATGGATTCAGTTTTCATCTTTGAACATATATGCTCTCCTGCCTAGATGATTCTCATATCTACCCAGCTTTAACTCTCGTTTCACATCTACAACAGCCAATTAGACAACTCAAACTGAGTATCTCATAGACATCTCAAAACTTAACTCATTATCTTTTCCTTCAAACCCTCCCCTTTTCCTATCTTGCTTATAGGAGAAGGTACCACCATTCTTCCAGTCACCTAGGGTCATAATCTAAACATCATTCTTAGCTCCTTACTCTCTCTCTCTTTCTCTCTCTCTCACACCCAATATCTAATCAGTGGCCACATTTTCTTGTTTCTACCTTCATAATACCATTTGTATATGTCTCCTCTCTTCTGACACTGTTACCTCCATGGAGCAGGACCTCATCTCCTCATGCCTATACTATTGCAAGAACTTGCTGGTTGATCATCAAAGCTGTTTCCACTCCAGTCCATCTTCCACTCAGTTGTCAAAGTGATCTTCTTAAAGCAAAGAAAAATAAATAATAATATGGTCTTTGGGACCAGGCTATGAAGGGTTTTAAAAGCCAAATAGATTTTATATTTGATCTTAAAAGTGACAGGGAGTCAATGAAGCAGGGACTTAACTTGTTCAGATCTATGCTTTAGGAGATCACTTTGACAGCTGAGTTGAAGAGGGACTGAAATGGGGAGAATCTTGGGAAAGAGAGTCCAACCAGAAGGCTGTGGCAATGGTCTAAGCAGATGGTGATGAGGGCCTGCAGCATGGAAGCTATGTCAGAGGAGAGAAGAGGATATATTAGGAAGATGTTGCAAAGGTAGAAACAACAGGACTAGGCAACAGATTGGATATGTGGGGCGAATGAGAGTGAGTAAAGAATGATGAGAGTTTGGGTAACTTCAAGGATGGTTGTGTCCTCATCAGTAACTAGGAAGTTAGGAAGGGGGAGGATTTTGAAGGAAAGGTAATCGGCTCTTTTTGGGATATGTTGAGTTTAATATTATCTATTATCATCCAATTCCAGACATCAAATAGGCAGCTGATGATGGGAAACTGGAAGTCAGGGAAAAGCTTAGAGCTAAATCTGAGAATTTTCTTGGAAATGATAATTAATTCTATAAGAGCTGATGAGATCATCAAGCAAGAACAATAGAGAGAAAAGATCCACAGACCCAAGTCAGAAAAAATACTATGTTGTTTCAGTTGGGCACAGTTTCTCTCACTTCTGAATATGACACAATGATTCACCTGATTCAGAAGAGTATATTGATCCAATGGAAAGAAGGAAGTCTACCACTAGAGGGGAGCCCCAAGTACTCATGTACTTTTATACTTTAGTTGGTCAGGAAGCTAGGATTCAGTGGTTCAAGCCTTAGTCCTCAGGACAATAATTAATATTTCAGGACATTTTCATTGTCCTTTTTAGAGAAAAAATAGCAAATGTGCTCTGAACCTTCAAATCTTAGTAGATGTTTCTCCTACCACAGCTTACTAAGAGGCATAGCTTCCAGAGATAAAGAAGAGATAGTCCCACTGTACTCCACCATCTTCAGATTATCTAGAAGAGTGAGTTCTAGGTGATACAATTTAAGAAAGACATTATAGACTTAGAAAGTGTCTAGAAGAGGGCAGCCTAAAGGGTGAAGAGATTTGAGTCCATGTCATATAAAGATTGGATGAAGTTTAGCTTGGAAAAGAGAAGACTCGGCAATGACACCCTCATCCCCCAGCAATCATAAATATCTTCAAGTATTTGGAGGATCATTATGTAGAAGAAGGATTAAACTTGTTCTGTTTGGTCAAAGAGAGAACAAGGAGAAATGGATAAAAGTTGTAAGAAGGCAATTTTAGTGCCCCCTCCCCAAATTACCAAACAGTTAAAGCTGTCCAAAAGTAAAATTAACTGCATTGGCAGGTGGTGGATTCCTTCTCTTTGGAAGTCTTCAAACTCTTCAAAAGTTCAGTTGAACCAGTTGGTAGGTTATGCAATAGAGGAAATTCCTTTCTCATATAGGTTGGGTTAGATGCCACTGAGATACCTTCTACCAGTCAAATTCTATGATTCTCTGACTACTTGAGGTCTCATTTCTGTTAGGGTTTTATTTCCTTTAAGCAAGGCAATATGATTAGGAAGCAAGCTTGACTAGTTTAGCCAGCCCAGAGTGATAACTTTGGAGTCAGAAAGGCATGAGTTCAAAATCCTACTTTAGACACTTACTATGTGACTATGGGCAAGTAACTAAACCCCTCTGAGCTACATAATCATCACTTACATAGAGAATAATTTTTTCCAGTTTCTTTTTCTAAAATATCATTTATTTATTTTAAACATTCTTTAAAAAATGTTTTTGAGTTAAATATTCCCTATTCCCCTATCCTTCCTCTACCCATTGAGAAGGCAAATAATATATCAACTATATATGAGAAATTGTGCAAAACATATTTCCATACTAGCTATGTTTGTAACACTTAAAATTTAGGGGAGACTGAGGCAGGTAGAAATTAGTTTCTCTCTGCAAGGAGTATTATATTTTTTTAGAGGTTTATTGAAGATTAAGGATTAAAGAAAACACAGGATAAGAAACATGTGGTGCCTAGGCCACAGAGGCCTAGACAAGACCTCACCTACATTATGGAAAGAGCTGCGTCTGCTCCAAAACAGAAGTCCAAAAAGAGACCCCGCCTACGGGGAAGACCCTTTAAATAAAATTTTGCTCTAGTCCCAGGTGAGAATTCAGTGAGATTAGAGGGCATTCTGGGAGCTAGCAAGGACTCCTGGGGAATGGAGTCCAGAGTTCAAATCTCAATTTTACATGTTGCAAAAAAAATAAAAAGCAAGAAGTACAAAGAAAGTTTAAAAAGTATGCTTCTATCTATATTCAGAGTTCATCCATTCTCTGTAGGTTAATGGCATTATTCACCATGGACCCTTTGGAATTTTCTGGATCGTTTTATTGTTGAGAGTAGCTTTCATGATTATCTTTACAATATTGCTGCTAAAGTGTAGATTGTTCTCCCAGTTCTACTTATTTCATTTTGTTTCAGTTCATATAAGTCTTGCCAGGTTTTTCTGAAACCATTCTGCTCGTCATTTCTTATAGCATAATAATATTCTATGGCAATCATATACCACAGCCTGCTCAGTTGCTCTCCAATTAATGAGTATTCTCTCAATTTCCAGATTTTTGCTATCACAAAAAGAGCTGCTATGAATATTTTTGTACATCCCATTCCTTTCAAAGAGTATAATTATGTAGTATCTACATTACAGATAATCATGAAAGAAACAATGAAATAATGTGTGTAAAACACTTTATAAACCTTAAAGTTGTAAAAATGTAGGCAGTTATTTTTAGACTACAAGTCCCTCGAGGACATGGATCCTATCCTATTTATTATTCATCTTTATTTATCCAACATGACCTGATGCAAAATAGGTACTCAAAATATTTTGTGGATTTAATTTGCTCTGAGGTGACATTGGAAAGTCAATAATCACTTCTCCATTTTTTTAGGCAGTATGAGACACCATAGAAAGAATATAAAACTAGGGATCAGGAGACCTGAATTCCAGATCCAGTCCTATTGCTTTCTTGGTGTGATTTGGACCAATTTAACTCCTCTCAATCTCAAGCTAATAAATAATAATATATATTATTTATATATTACATATATATTATATATATAATAAATAATAAAAAATAATAAATAAACCTTACCCAGTATCAGCACCTTGCTATCTTCTCTGGTGCATTTCCTTCCATACCTCCCTTCAGAGAATAGCAATCCTCTAACCAATGACTGTTGTCCACCTCCAACATACTCTCCTGGTGGGACTTTCTGTTTTTTCCCTCAGTCCCAGAGCTGAAATGGTGATTAGTGGGTCAGTGAAAATCACCTACCTATACTGGTGCTCTACTGGTGGAGTTCTGAATTGGCCTAGTCATTCTGGAAAGCAATTTGGAACTATGACAAGAAAATTATCACACTGTGTATGTGCTTTGAACCAGTGATGCCACCATAGGACCTATGCCCACAAAAAAATGAAAGAGAAAGGAAAATAATTTAAAGGAATCAAAATATTTATAATAACTTTTTTTCAAGATAGCCCCAAATAGGAAACTAAGGAGTTGTTCTAGTATAGAATGGCTAAACAAATTGATGGCATATGGAATAAAATGTATTATTATCATGCCATAAAAAATAAGAGCAAAGTGAGCAGTACCAGGAAAACAATTTATATAATAACAATGTTATAGAGAAAAACAACTTTGAAAAACTTTAGAATTAATCAATGCAATGATACTCCACAAGTCCAAAAGAATGAAGATAAAATATTCGACTCATCTCCTTACTGAGAGGCAATGAACTTAACATGTAGAAAGAGATATATTTTGGTTCAAGGCTAATATGGGTATTTGTTTTGTCAGACTATGTAAATATGTATTGAGGAATTTGTTTTTCTGTTTTTGTTTTTTATTTGCTTAATTTGGGAGAAGGTAGATTACTTTTTAAACTACTTTTTAAGAAATTAAAAGAAAAAAAGAAAATTCACTGGCCCAATACATTTAGTTCAATCTTCTCATTTTAAAGATGAGGAAGTTGAAGTTAGAAGTTGTGTCCTACCCAAGGTCTCACACAAAGGCAAAATTTGGACCCAGTTTCCCTGGACTCTTTCCACTGTAAAGAATGCTCCACTAAGGGGGTGGCACCTGAGCTGAGTCTTGACAGAGAAAGGTGATTTTTGACATTGGGTATGGGAGGCAGCCCATGCAACTCAGGGAGAGAGAAAATGGATTGAATTTGGGAAGCAGCTTGTACACCAGTTAGGCTGGAACATAGTGTCTCTGGTGCCTTGCAAAGGTAATTTGGAGCCAGATTGTGGAATGACTTAACAGCCAGACTACGGAGTTTGCTTTATCCTATAGGCCATAGGGAGCCAGAGAGCAAGGGAATGTTGTCAAAACTATGCATTAGAAAGATTGTTTTGGCAGTGATGAGGAGGGTGGATTGAATAGGAGAGACTGAGAGCTGGGGACAAAGCTATTACAATAGTCCAAGGGAGAGGGGGAGGGAGAGACTGAATATGAATACAGCACAGTGGATATAAAACAATGGACTTAAAAGCAGTAAACTTGAGTTTGAATCATTCACTTCAATTTCAGACATTTCTCATCAGCAAAGTAGGGAAGATAATGCTTGCACCATAAACCTTATAGGGTTGTGAGGAAAGTACTTTTTAAACCTTAAACCATTATATAAATAATAGTTATTAGAGGGAATGGAATCAAGGTCACACATGGAAGGGCTAGTCTTCCAAGGAGAAAGGCCTCTTCCGAATATGGAGCAAAGAAGGAGAAAATAAGTAGACACTGAGAGGTTTTGAGGTGGAGATGAGGAGCCACAAACATTGAGGTTTCAATGGAGTCAGTGCTGTCAGAAAAGGCAGCTCTGGGAGAGAAGGAAGTAGTGAGATTACTTAACTTTAACTGTGGCTTCACTAGAGCAAATCAATCCCTGTATTCCTTCTTAATTGATTCTCTACCCCTTACCCTATAAAAGCCATTTCAAACCCTCTCTCCTCTCCTCCAGTCTTCTGAGTCATTTCCCAAACTCCCCAAGCTTTTCAACTGAGGATCTTGCCTTTTATTTTGCTATGAAAATTGAGGCCATTTTCAGGAAGCACCCTCTTGTGCACTTCTCTTGATCTCAAAATTCCTTGACATCCCCTCTCTCTTCTCCTTTTCTCCAGTCCCTGACAACAAAATGGCCCTTCTTCTTGCCAAGGATAACCCATCTACTTGGAAGTCTGATATCCTTTCTAAGAGACTGCTCCATTAATCATCCCCTCCTTTAATCTTCAACATCTCCCTACCTACTGATTCCTTCTCTGCTGTATATAAACAAGTCTCCCCCTTCTTTAAAAGTCTTCATTAGACCCCACCATTCCCTCAAGCTATTGTCCTATATGTTTCCTCCCTTTCTCTGTCAAACTTCTAGAAATAAGGCTCATTATATTTATTGCTTCCACTTCCCTTCCTCTCACTCCTCAACCCTTTCCTCTCTGACTTCTGATGTTGAATTTTTTGTCGAATTGAACTGAAACGACTCCAGAGTTACTAATCAGCTCTTTCAATTAGCAATAATCAAGCCTCTGCTAAATCTCATTGGCTATGATGCTACCACTGAGCAAAACTCCAAGTCATCTCTTATTTGACAAATTTTGTGGTCTTTTCATCATTCTTGACCTCTCTGTTTTGTTTTTCATTATCAACCACCCTCTTCTCCCTATCTTTACAACACTAACATTTATAACAAATCATCTTTTCTGGTTTCCTTTTCCTTTGCATTCCCCTGTTCAATGCTTTCCTCTGGCCTTCTCTTTCCAAAACCCACCTGCACTGCTCAACTGCTCCATCAATATCATGACCCTTAACTTTGGATATTCCCCTTATTGATCTTAATCTCTCTTATCTTCTCTCCCAATACCTTCTCTTGGTGTCTTTTGCCTGATCCTCTTCCATATGACTCTCTCTAATTACAAATACCCCTCAGGGTATTTCCAGACCTTCTTCTCTTCTACTAGTTCACCTGGTGACCTCATCAACTCCCATGAATTGACATACCTTCTCTATGCTGATGACTCCCAAATCTATCTGTACTGTCCCAAACTCTCTGCTGACCTCCAATCTCAGACATCTCAAACCAGATGTCCAGTAGACATTATAAATTTAGTATGTCTAGACTAGAACTCATTATTTCCACCACCACCCCCATCATCCTATGTTCTCTGTTACTGCAGAGTCTTGGATTCCTCATTATCTCTCACTCCTCATATTCAAACTGTTCCAAAGTCTGCCAATTTCACCTTTGCAATATATCCTATACACACTTCCTTCTCTCCTCTGACACTGTCACCTAGGACAGAAAATCTTGTACAGACCCTCATCACTGTACATTTGGATTGTTGTCTGCAGGTGAGCTGACCTGCCCCATATCTCTCTTCACTCCTATCTCCATTCAACTACTAAGGTGATTTTCCCAGAGTGAAAGTCCAATCATGTCACCCTCCTCCATAAAATCCAGTGGCTTCCTATTGCCTCCAGAACCAAATACAAAATGTTCTTTGTGGCATTCAAGGCCCTTCATAACCTAGCCCCCTCTTACCCTTCCAGTCTTCTTACTCTTTATACCCCAACACAGATTCTTTGATCCAGTGACACTGGCCTTCTAACTGCTCCATAAATAAAACACTCCATCTCTTGGGTTTGGCCATTTTCTCTATCTCCCATCCTAGGAACACCCTCCTTCTCCACTTCTCTGACCCCCTCTTAATCCCTCTGTTATGTCTTCCCTCTGTTAATTATTTCCTAGTTATCCTATATATGACTTCTTTTTTTTTTAAACTCATACCTTCATCTTAGAATCAATATTATGTATTAGTTCTAAGGCAGAAGAGTGATAAGGACTAATCAATAGGGCTTAAGTGACTTGGTCAGGACAGCTAGGACGTGTCTGAGGTGACATTTGAACCCAGTACCTCCTATCCCCAGGTCTGGCTCTCTGTCCTCTGAGCCACCTAGCTGCCTAGGAATTGCTTTTTACATATTTGCTTGCCTGTTGTCTTCCCCATTTACAAGCTCCTTGTCCTTGAGAGCAGGCACTGTCTTTTTCCTCTTTTTATGTCCCTACCTTTTAGCTGCTACATAGTAGATACTTAATAAATAAATGTTAATTGACTGGAAACTTCATCAACTCTCTATGCAGATGACTCACAGGACTATATATTCAGCTCTCCTCTCTTGGTTGAGCTTTATTCTCTATATTACAACTTGTCTATTGGACATTTCAAACTGGGTATTTCAGAGATATCTCGAATTCAATATATATAAAACAGACCTTAGCACCTTTACCACCTAACCTTTCTCCCAAACTTTCCCATTTCTTTTGAAATTACCACCATTCTTCTATTCTCACAGGCTCACCTCAGCCAAAATTTTTCCATTTTTATCTCCAACATCTCTTACATCAGATTCCTTATCTCCGTCAACAACTTAGTTCAGTCCTTCATTATCTCTTGTCTAAACTATTGTAATAGCCTCCAGACTATCTCACTGCTTTAAGTCTCTCCCTTCTTCATCTCTTATACACAGCAAACATTATTTTATTTTATCCTAACTACATTACCACCCTCATTCAAAAGCTCCAATGACTCCCTAAGGTTTCTAGGGTAAACTCTTCTTTTGAACTTTTAAAGCCGTTCACATCCTAGTGCCCAACCAACTTTTAAAAAATTCAATTTTATTTTTAGTTCCATTTTTCAGTTCTCACCTCTCTTCACCCTTTCCCCTACCTGTTGAGAAGGCAAGAATAACAATGTCCATTATATATACAAAGTCAAGCAAACCATTTTTACATTAGTCATGTTTGAAAAGAAAAAGAAAAAATATATGATTCAATTTTCACTCCAAGGTTATTAATTCTCTCTCTAGAGATGTACAGCATTTTCCACCATGAGTCCTTCAGAATTGTGGTGGATCAATGTATTGATCAGTTACTGAGTCTTTCATAATTGGTTATCTTTACAATATTGCTATTGCTGTGTAGATTGTTCCCCTGGTTCTCCTCACTTCACTTTGCATCAGCTCATATAAGTCTCCCTAGGTTTCCCCAAAACCATTTCCACTCACCATGTCTTATAAGACACTCATATTCCATCACATTCATACACCATAATTAGTTCAGCCATTCCTCAACTGATGAGCATTCCTTCTTTGAAACCACAAAAAAGTTACTCTAAACATTTTTTTGCACATTGGTCCTTTTCCTTTTCCTTTGATCTCTTTGGTATAGTCTACCTAGTAGTGGTGTTACTGGGGCAAAGGGTATGTCAATTTTATAGCTTTTGGGACATAGTTCCAAATTGTTCTCCAGAAGGGTTGGACTAGTTTACAACAACAGTGCATTAGAGTACCTGTTTTCCCACATCCCTTCCAGTTTTTGTCATTTTCCTTTTTTATCATCTTGATCAGTCAGTATGAAGTCAGAGTCCTAACTAGCTTTCTAGCCTCATTATATATATATATATATTGCTGCCTTTCCTTCACTCTATAGTCCAGCCAAACTGGTCTTCTCTCTTTTCTTCACACAAGGCGTTTTATCTCCTATTTCTTTGAACTGGTCAGCCCTCATTCCTGGAATGCACTTCCTCCTCACCTCTACCTCCCAGAATTCCTTTCTAACATCAAGACTCAGCTAAGTACCATCTTTTTTCCAAAGCCTTTCCCCATCTCCTTAGTAACTAGTGAGTGACTTCCCTCTCTAACTACTTTATATTTCTTAATCTGGTATTCATTTTGGCATATAATTAATATAATACACACACACACATATATACACACGTTGCCTCTTCAGTAGACTCTGAGCTGCTTAAGAGTAGGAATTTTGTTCCTTGCATTTGTACCCCCAGAGCCTAGCACATGCTTAATAAATGTATATTGATAAAGGATTAAAGAAAGGTTTAAAACAACCACTGTGGAGAGTGCAACAAGCAGTCAATCAGAGATTGGCAAAAAAGATTACTGGGTGGCAGTGAGAGAATTTAGGTAACATGAATTTGTTGTAGACCCAGTCTATACATATTTGTGACTTCCTCCAGCAACATTCATTGACTCAAGGGAGTAGGAGAGGAAAAATCAAATAGTGTAATAACCCAAAGTTAAAAATTAAAGTACTTGAACAATGAAAGGGCAAGAGAGCAAGAGATTCAAGGATGTAGGACAATGGCTATTTGAACTGATTAACTATTGGATGGATCAACATTGTGATAGGAGAAAGGGGAGCTCAGAACAGGGATAATGGACTGGGACTAACAAGGAGGTTGTGCTGAAGATTAATAGCAGGTTCAGAAAGTGTAAGGAAGGGGGAGAGGAGGAAGGACAGGAGATAGTGATCAGAGAAGGGAATTTTCAGAGTTTGATGCCTTAGAGGTGGAACAGTTTTAGGAGATGATAAGGTCTAAGGTGTTACCACATTTGTGGGTGGCTGAGGTAGAATGGAAATAGAGACCAGGGGAGTTGTAGAAATCAAATACTTGGGATATCAGAGCTTTAGACAAATTATCAACATGAATTCTATATGGTGAAGAAGATAACAATCATAAACTAGGTGCCGATTTACTGAGGAAGAAGAGTGACCTGGAGGTTGTTAAATGACAGCTGCAATAATCTAGAAAGGATTATACAATAATTCAAAACAGGAGAGCAAAGAGGAATTTCTAAGCCCGGTGTATGTCTACAGGCAAGACAGCATTGGAAAGAATTTTTTTTTCTAGTTTAAAGACATGGATTTCTTTAAACCTGGAGAAGATAGATATATTATAAGAGGAAAAGATCAAAGATAATGGAGACCTCATTAAAATAGAACAGAGATTCTAGAACAGGAATTCTTAGGTAGGGAGTCTATGAGCTTGTTTTTGTATATTTTGATAATTGTGTTTCAATATTATTGGTTTTCTTTGTAATCCTATGTTTTTTATTTTATATGTTTAGAAACATCCCAAGAAAAGGTTGATATGATTTGCCATTTTGTCAAAGGGATCCATGACACATAAAAAAGATTAAGAATCCCTGGCCTAGAGGGAATAGGTAGATGTGTATCTGTCTTGGGAAGGGGCAAGGATGAATTGGATTGATGGGACAGAAGAAATATTAAATCTTCAATAATTTATAGACCAGGGGATCTTAGCTGGAGGTCCACAGACCTCCAAGGCAAGGTTGTCCCTGGATATATTTCAGGTGGTCTGTGAATTTGGTTGGGAAAAAAAAATCACATCTTTTAAAAAAATATAATTGATTTCCTTGGTAATATTTTATTTTATACATTTATTTTGAAAAGGGGTCTGTAGTTTTTACTAAACTGAAAAAGAGTTAAGAACTCTTTGTTAGAGACTAATTAATAAACTAAGGCAATCCTAAAGTTCTAATTAGAATTTTGATGTGGTAGGGCCTCTCCAAGATGGTCTCCCAAAGTGGAGTTTGACTAGGGTGGCAAAAGCACTTAGGACACCTGCACAGCTCTAGTTGCAATCAATTATCCTTCCATCTTGTTCTTATATCAAACTATGCCACTCCCAGAACTCTCAAGTTTAAATTCTCTGTAGAAAACAAAAGTACATACCAACTCCCTTACATAAATTTCAAATTAGGAAAGGACCATTCAATCAAGTTTAACTTGTAGACAGCTTTGCAGAATGGTGAGAAAGCTAGCATGGAGTCAGGAAGATGTGAGTTCAAGTCTTGCCTCTGGCATATACTGACAGTGTGACCCTGGGCAAGTGACTTAATCTCTTCATTGCCCTAAGCAATTCTCTAAAACTACTTTGCAGTACTGGTAACAATCTGCATTGGTAGAGGGAGTTTCCTTATGGGAAATTCCTTATACCACTGAAATCATAGGTCCTATCATAGGTACAAACTTATGTAAAAATAACACTTTGAATAAGAAAGAGAATGAAAACAGAAGAAAGAATTTCCATTCTAAATGGATCCTTATTATAGAGTCCACCCTTCTTTCCATAGTACAATGGTCCTTATAATGGTCCTGCTGGACAAGAAAAGGATAATTTTTCCCATAATGCCCCTGGTCCAAGGCACAGGCATTAATTAAAGGAGAGCAGAAGCTCACTTTGCCATGACGCATGGGGCCCAGGTGCAGGTGCTGATTAGATGAAAGCAGAGATTGCTGTGAGTCTGTAGGAGCCAGGGGCACCAAGGCAAGAAAGAAGCATGTAAGGTTCTGGTGGTGATTAGCAACTATGGCAGCAGGGGAGACCGGTAGAACTGGCACTGAGAGGATATAATGATGGCATATGGCATTGAGAGCACAGGGGACAAGCCTATAAGAGAAGCAACCTTTGAGATGGCACCTAGATGCTATATTCAGCAAAGTTCTACAATTCTAATTATGATGCTGAGACTTTCCTGATTGTTGTTATAAATTAGCATATGAGGATATAGGAAATGATCCTTTCTAGGAACTGTAAAGGAAAAAACCTATTTCTTGCTAACGATGGTTGAGAGGTAACTCACATTGTTGTTCTTTACATATTATAATAAATATGCTTTCTGTTCTAATATTGAATTTGTAAATGGTTTCTTCCAGGTTAGCCCTAGGTGATAACACAGGGTGAGGACCAGAAGCAAGTCTATTCCTAGGTTTAGGAATGTTCCTAAATTTAACTCAGGAATGTTCCTAAATTTATCTCGGTAAAATCCAAACATGAGCCATATCAAAGTCATTAAAGAACATCAATCAGCATGTACTAAGAATTTACTATATGCCAGGCAAATCCTATGCTAAGGAAACAACAAAAACAGCTCCTGCCCTCAAAGAGTTTACATTTTAATGGGAAATGTGACATGTGCATGAATAGGTGCCTATAAAATGCACAGAATAGATAAAAGTAGTCATACAGCAGCTAGGGGCACCAGGAAATACCTGCTGAAGAAATGAGTATTTGTGCCTTTTGAAGGGGAGAGAGGCAAAGATCTAGTGTTTCTTAGCATCCCCATCTGGTATGTACCATTCTACCCAACACAATAACATACTATCCTCAAGGAATCTCATCCTGCCAAACATAATGGGGACTCTGAAGCCTGAGCAGAAGGCTTGGCAAAGGCATTATATGATTTTTCTAGTTCAAGAACAATATCCCAAGTTTTTCTTCATATTTTCTGATATTTTGGCAAGAGCCACAGTTCCCTGTTGCCTTATATTTTGGAGTGTCTGAAATGGGGAAGATAGACTCACAACTATTAATCAATGAGTATTATTTTTGTTGTTTTTCAGTTGTGTCTGACTTGTCATGGGCCATAGCCCACCAGGTGTCCTTCACTATGCCCTGAAGTCTGTCCAAGTTCATGTTTATTGTTTCCATGACATTATCTATCTATCAATCTCATTCTCTGTGCTCTTCCTTTTGTCTTCAAACCAACCTCAAGGGTCTTTGAGTCCTGTCTTCTCTTTATGTGGCCAAAGAATATGTCAGGTATTGTATTAAGTGCTAAGGATACAAAAATGAAGGGGAAACAGTCTTCAAAAAATGGACCTTTTAATGGGGAGATAACATTTACTCAATTAACATAGAGGAACCAATGGGTTGTGTGCTCTTGAGGACTGAGACACTCACCTCTCCATTCTCATGGTCTGTTCTCAAGCAGGAAATTTAGACTGAATTTAGTCTGGAAGAATCTGCCTCTAACATAAGGGTCCTTAACCATTTTTTGAGTCATAAACTCCTTTGGCAATCTGGTGAAGCAATTTGATCTTGACATGTGATTGCTCATATTTATGATGTTAGTTGTTAGAAGATGTAAATTTTCTCCATTCAAGCCTTGGATCCCTTGAATTGTAGCTGCTGATACCTAACTGAGAATTACTGCCCTACTGAGAATTTGGTTCCCCTCTCTTACATTCATTGACTTATTAAGTTCCCCACCCAATGCCTTGGGTTGAGGTCTCCCTAAAAGGGGAGTACAAAAGGTATTAAATACACTTTATGAATCAGATTTGAGGCACATAATTTATCCCTATACACCAAAAGAATGATAAGTATAAAATAATCTTTAGTGTACATTAACAGATGGATTGGGAAAAATTCAAAAACAATTAGTAATAGTAACAACTAGAGACTTAAGTTCAAATCCTATCTTAGACACTTAACTAGTTGTGTGTCCCAGGGCAAATCATTTATGGATACTGTCTGCTTCCATTTCCTCAATCATAAAATAGCAAAATAACACCTACCTCCCAAATATGATGTTATGAGGATCTGATGAGATAATATTTGTAAAGCACTTGGCACAATGCCTGGCAGAAAGTTAGCAATTAAAAATGCTCATTCCTTTCCCATTTATAACTATTATTACAATTTGGTGGGAGGCTGATTCTTAAACCTCACCCAAACATAAAACAGCTTGAAGTATTATTAAGGTATTTTACATTTTCATTTAGGTTTAGCACTGCCCATACTCCTCTACTGGTAAAATGGTCAGACGTGCCAATTTTCTTGTCAGTGACCAACTTCTCTAATTTAAAGCTTCTTTGCCACCAGCTAGCTCCAATCCATCCGGAAACAAAGCTTCTCAGCCTTTCAAAGATGAATACATCCATCACTGCTTTCTCATTTGCTTCAAATCAGGAAAGAACACAAAAGAGGCAAAGATAGCCAGGGACACAGGTGCAAGCTTACCCAGTCAGGACATGTGTTCATAGTTTCACTGAGGTCAAGTGGGAGATAGAGGCAAGGACTCCTTCCTCCACCTGACTCTCTACAATATTATAGGCTTGGGTAGGATGGTACATACCAGATAGAGCTGCTTAGAAACACTAGAATGTTGCCTCCTTCCCTTTCCCTTTGTCTGATACAGACAAAGTATCTTTCTTCAGCAGCTATTTCCTGGTTCCCCTACTTGCCCTATGGGCACTTTCTATATACTCTACACATTTTACAGGTACCTACTCATGCACATGTCACTTCCCCATTAAAATGTAAGTTCCTTGAGGGCAGGAGCTGTTTTTGTTGTTTCCTTAGCACATGACTTGCTTGGCATATAGTACATTCTTAGTACATGCTGATTGATGTTCTTTAATAACTTTTATATTGTGACTAAGAAGTGGCTTCATACTGGATAAGAGCAGAAGACGACTGCTCTGCAGCCATTTAGCAAACATTTCATCATCTCCCAGTGTGGATCCTCAGTTATATACACATCTGGAAACTGGTCTCAAACCTCCCAAGCAGTTGAGTAGAAAAAGAAAAGGCAGCTTTAAGTACTTTCCATAGGATGACCTTGTTTCCCACATATGAGTATATAAGATGATGTGTCTTTCTCATTTAGGCATTTTGTAAAATAAAAAGTGGCAGAAACAAAGACAGTTGTGAAAGAAACAACAATAGAAAAGGTGCCCACAGAGAAAAGGTACTCAGAATAAAGATGGCCAAAGTGTCCTGTTTCCCAGCATTTAATTCGCATGCAACCAATATGACGACTTTAAGGATTATAGTTACAAAGCATTGAGAACTAAAATCAAACTAAAACTATAGAACAATTGTACATTGCCTATTTAGAACTTGGCTAAAATAAATGTAGATGTTTGTTTCTCATCATGCAAAAAAGAGAGTAACTTCACACCAGAAACTGTATTTTGGAGTAGTAGAGTTGGACAAGAAGAGCTCCAAGTGGTTCTGAACATACTTCAGACTTGGGTCTGAGAAGAATCCACAGAATGAGGACCAAGATAATAGTCTAAGTAGGAGATAGACAAGAACTTTAACTGATATGGTGACCATGTGAGTAGAGAGGAAAGTATGTACATGAGATATGTTGTGGAAATAGAAGTGGTAAATTTGGCAAATGATTGTGGCATGAATGAGATGTCAAGGATGACACCAAAGTTATGAACTTGAGTACCTGGTAGGATAATGGCAACCTCAGCAGAAAGAATTTGGAAAATGAATGGATATGGGAGAAAAGAAAAAGATCTGGTTTGGGATGTGCTGATTTGAGATGTGTCTAGGACATCCAGCCCAAAATGTTCAATAGGGAATTGGTAAAGTAGGACTGGAGTTTAAGAGAGAGATTATGACTATATTAATAGACCTGGGCATCATCAACATAGAAATAATAATTGAACCCATGGGGGCTGAAGAGAAGATTACCAATAATAGGGTTAGGTGAGTGAAGAGAGGGCCAAGACAGAGGTAGAACCACATTTAGTTTCTGTGACATGCATGATGAGTCAGGGGTGAGTTCTTAAATGACATAATCATACAGATATGAGGTAAACCAAGAAAAAGTCATATCACCAAAACCCAGAGAGGATGTTTTTATCTAGAAGGATGCAATGTATTATTCAAATGAAAGAAAAATTGAGGTAGCCCTACCTTGTATCCATAACCTTAATTTGGAATGACATGAGTAATAGTATATAATACTTAAGTTCATTTAGAGGGTAGACCACAGTTAAAGTAGATCAATAAAGAATTTCTCCTAGACTGAGAAATGGAAAGAACTATACTTCATATAAGATCCTTGAAGGCAAGTACACATTCTGAGAGAAACCGTTGCCTCGACAGGAGCTAAAAAGTGAACTGAAAGGACATTTCATTCATGCCAACTACTTTGGGGGTTCTATGACAGCAGAGGCTCCCAAAAGATTTTGATACCATTAATGATCTCCTTCCTCATCTCCTCCAAACCCTGCTCCCAGCAAAATCCAGAATCATTTGGCTTGGGCTGTCCATAGCCTCAGAATTGGGATAATAGTCCAATTGTCAGATGATAGTAGCCTACCCCAACTAGACAAAAAGAATAAGAAGACACAATGGGTCATTGTCAAATGGAATGGAATAGAAAACATTGATTAAGCACTTATCATGTGTCAAGAAGTATGCTAAGCTCTGGAAATAGAAAGAGAAAACTTAGATTGTAATTAGAGGAGACTTGTAATTAGAGGAGACAACACATATATGAGTTCAGTTTTGGTGCAGATGGAAAACCCATGTCATCCTTATAATTCAGTGGCAGATGGTAAGATCTAATAGAACTTAGGGAGCAATGGCAGGGCAGATGGTCCCCAGTAAATTATTGTTGGGAAAGGATGATAGGTCCAAGAGTCATATCAGAGTGGGGCTCTGGTTTACCTCAGGCCAAGGTGGGAATGAGGAGGAAGGTTAGTATCCAGATGGGAAGGGACATCAATCATGTGATGAAAGCGAGGATATGGGACCTGGGGTGGAGGAGGGGAAGGTCCTCAGCTCCCCCACAGAGGCTGCTCCTTCTAAGACCCTCAGGCCACCAACTGGCACTGTATAAAGGGTATGTGTAGCAACAGTACCTGGGTCATCCAGCTAGTGATCAAGATGGCATTTGTTGCTTCAAGGACGCAAAGATGTCACTCATGTAACCCCAAAATGTGAACTGTTACTAGGCCATATACTACTTTCAGGGCAGGATGCACCAGAATTATAGAACCATATCGGTATAAGTCCATTGTAATAGTGATTTAGGAAACCAATACAAAAGCATCAGTCCAGCTAGTGATTCTAGAGGCATTTAGTGCATTTTTAATTATACAAAAGAAAACTTAAGAGGTGGTCAGTGGTGAGAGGAGAGAGTAAGGAAGATGATGAAGCTAAGGATAATCACTGGCCCCCAAACACAATGGCCTCAGGATACAGCAAGAAGAAAGGAATTCAATGATGTTTCTGGGAAGTAGATATCCTTTACAACTATAGATATTTGGAGAGTTCTTGATCAAACAAGGGATAAAGTATCATATAATATAAAATAAAATAGATAATTTTGATTTCATAACATTGAAAAGTTTTTGCACAAACAAAATCATTGCAGTTGAATTAGAAGGAAAACCATAAATTTATGTTTGCAGAGTTTTTCTCCAATAAATATCTGATATCCAATATGTATAGGGAGTTGATTCAAATATATAAGAACAAGAGCCATTCTCCAATAGATAAATGGTCAAAAGAGAATATTAACAGGCAATTTTCAAAGGAAATTTCAAAAGAAATTTTCAAATTCAAGCTATCTATAACCATATGAAAAAATGCTCCAAATTAATAATTAGAGAAATGCAAATTAAAACAAATGTGACATTATATCTTACATGCATCAGACTGGCAAAAACATGTATATGGCAGTTGTTAGAAGTGTAGTAGGAAGAACAAAGACACCAATGCTTTGCTGGTGGAGCTGTGAACTGGTATAGCCATTCTGGAAAGTAATACGGAACTCTACCCAAAAATTCACTGACTTTTGTGTATAGCCTTTGATTTAGTGATACCAGTACTCTCATTGACTACATCATTGTACGCCGGCGAGACATCCAGGATGTAAAGATCACCAGAGCCATGAGAGGAGCTGAATGCTGGACAGACCACCTATTGGTTAGAGCGACTCTTCAAATGTTCATTGTGCCTCGCCATCCAAAACGCGCCGAGACAGTTCACGCATTTTACAACGTGAGTCATCTTAGAGATCCATCTTATTTGCAAACATTCCAGTCCTGCCTGGACAACAAGCTGTCTGCCAAGGGTCCACTCACTGGAAGCTCAACTGAGAAATGGAACCAGTTCAGAGACGCAGTGAAGGAAACATCAAAGGCAGTCCTAGGCCCAAAACAACACAACCACCAGGACTGGTTCCATGAGAACAACACTGCTATTGAAGACCTATTGAGCAAGAAGAACAAAGCCTTTATGGAGTGGCAAAATAACCCAAACTCTGCTCCTAAAAAAGACAGATTCAAGTCTCTCCAAGCCACGGCGCAGCGTGAGATCAGGAAGATGCAAGACCGATGGTGGGGAAAAAAGGCAGAAGAAATCCACTGGTTTGCTGATATGAAAAACTACAATTTTTCAGTGCCTTCAAGACTGTCTATAGGCCATCAAAACCCACTACCACTCCCTTGCTATCCTCTGACGGTGACACTCTCATAAAAGATAAAATAGGCATCAGCAACAGGTGGAAAGAACACTTCAGTCAGCTTCTCAACCGACCCTCTTCAGTCAACCAAAGCTCCCTTGACCAGATCTCCCAAAACTGCTCCATTGAACAACTTGACATCCCTCCTTCAATAGAGGAAGTCCAAAAAGCCATTAAACAAATGAGTACAGGCAAGGCACCCGGTAAAGACGGGATCCCAACCGAGGTGTACAAGGCCTTAAATGGAAAGGCGCTCCAGGCATTCCACATAGTGCTGACCAGCATATGGGAAGAGGAAGACATGCCCCCAGAACTCAGAGATGCCTCCATCGTAGCCCTATACAAGAACAAAGGCTCACAAACAGCCTGTGACAACTACAGAGGCATCTCACTACTTTCCACTGCCTGAAAGATCCTTGCCCGTGTTATACTCAACAGACTCCTGTCATCTGTTTCAGAGCAGAACCTGCCTGAATCACTATGTAGCTTCCGACCAGATCGCAGCACCATCGACATGGTCTTCACAGTGAGGCAAATGCAGGAAAAATGCCTTGAGCAGAACCTGAGTCTCTACATTGTCTTCATAGACCTGACAAAGGCGTTCGACACAGTGAACAGGAATGTGTTGTGGGTGATCCTCAGCAAGCTTGGTTGCCCAGCAAAATTCGTCAAACTGATCCAGCTCTTTCATGTCGACATGACAGGGGAAGTCCTATCTGGTGGAGAGACTTCCGATCACTTCAACATCTCCAATGGCATGAAACAAGGCTGTGTCCTCGCTCCGGTACTATTCAACCTGTTTTTCACCCAAGTATTACGACATGCTGTGATGGATCTAGACCTGGGCATCTATATCAAATACAGACTGGATGGCTCACTATTCGACCTTCACTGCCTGACTGCAAAAACAAAGACAACAGAGAGACTCATCCTGGAAGCTCTCATGGCCCAACAAGAAAATCATCTCCAAACCATTGTGGACAGGTTCTCCACCGCAACAAAACTGTTTGGCCTGACTATCAGCCTCAGCAAAACAGAGGTGCTGTTCCAACCTGCACCAGGGAGGCCAATGAACCAGCCGTGCATTACAATCGACGGCTCACAGCTTTCTAACGTCAACACTTTCAAGTACCTGGGCAGCACCATCGCCAACGACAGGCCCCTAGACCACGAGATTAATGCCAGGATCCAAAAGGCCAGCCAGGCACTCGGGCGGCTGCACTGCAAAGTCCTCCAATCCAGAGGTGTAAGCACTGTGACGAAGCTCAAAGTGTACAACGCAGTGGTCCTCAGCTCGCTCCTGTACGGTTGTGAGACATGGACACTGTACCAGAAACACATGAAACAGCTGGAGCAATTCCACCAACGCTCTCTCCGGTCAATCATGAGGATCCGATGGCAGGACCGAATCACCAATCAGGAAGTCCTCGACAGAGCCAACTCCACCAGCATCGAAGTCATGGTCCTCAGAACCCAGCTACGATGGTCTGGACACGTCATCCGCATGGACCCACAGCGAATACCAAGACAGGTATTCTATGGTGAACTGTCAGCTGGACTCAGGAAACAAGGCCGACCAAAGAAAAGATTCAAGGATCAGCTAAAGTCAAATTTGAAGTGGGCTGGCATGACACCAAAGCAACTAGAACTCGCTGCCTCTGACAGAAGCAGCTGGCGAACCCACATTCACCATGCCGCCGCCACCTTTGAAGATGAACGACGTCGACGTCTTGCCACTGCATGTGAATGCCAACACCAGGCCACAACTGCACCTCCCATAACAACTGGCGTCCCATGCCCCATGTGCTACAAACTCTGCGCCTCAGCCTTTGGACTCCAAAGCCACATGAGGGTACACCGTAGATGAAACTGCACAAAGACAATAGTCATTCTCGATCACCGAGAGACTACCACTACCACTACCAGTACTAAGACAATAACACACACACACACACAAAAAGTAAAAGAAAGGAAAGAGACCCATACATACAAAAATATTTGTAGAAATTCTATTTTTTGTAGCAGAGAACTGGAAACACGGTGAGTATTCATCAACTGGAGAATAGCTTTTTTTAATAACATGGTATATACATGCAATGGGATTGTAAGAAATGATGAAAAAGAAGCAGCTAGGTAGGATAGTGGATAAAGTTCCAGGCCTAGGATTGAGAGGACCTGAGTTCAAATATGACCTCAGATACTTCCTACCTGTATGACTGGGCAAATCACTTAACCCTGATTGCCTAGTTCTTGCTGCTCTTCTTAGAACTAATACTAAAACAGAAGGTAACATTTTTTTAAGAAATGATGAAAAGGTTGTATTCAGAGAAACTTGGAAGTATTTGTATGAACTGATGCAAAATGAAGTGAGCATAACAAGCAGAATAATTTACATAGTGACTACAGTATTGTAAAGGAAAATAACTATGAATGACTTGAGAAATTGGATCAAAGCAATGACTAGTGATCCAGAAGATTGATAAGGAATCATTCTTCCTATCCTTGACAGAGAGGTGATAGACTAAAGCTGCAGAAGAATTGAGACATACATTTCTGTATATGACAAGTATATAGATTGTTTTGCTTCATTATAGACTTGTTGCAAAAGAAAGCTATAATTTGGGGGAGGCAGGGAATCAGGGAAAGGGATTAGTGAAGATGATGCTAAGAAGGGGGTAGAAAAAGAAAAGAGCATCAATGAGTCTTTTTAAAGTGTATTTCATTTTTTAAAAATACAAGCAGAGGAAGTTTCAGAAGGGGGCATAGACAAGCAGGGCAGTAGTGGAACTACCATGTTAAATTTGCAAAATACTTTAAAAAAGTTATCTGTAATAAAGATTCAGTGTCATATGCATTTGGTTTTTTTGTTGTTGTTCTTTGTATGAGAAAATGTTTGTTTGCCGGGTTTATATCAATAAAAAGAGAAATTTAATAATAAATAAAATAATAACCCATAACTGCCTTAGTCATGGATACTCTTAGCTTTAGCTCTCCAGAGGGTTACTCCTCCTAATCAATGTGACACTGTGCTAAACTTCTTGAATTGAAAGCCAATACCTCTAAATCTATGCAGATCCTCACACACTGAACTTTCCCAAGACACTTTGGCACAAGACACAGGAATTGATTGAAAGAAAGCAGAGAATGTTTGCATGATGTCACAGAGCCGATGTTACTAATTGGAGAACAGCAATTACTGTAAATAGTAAGGAACCACTTGCACAGGGACAGGAAAGGGAAGTGGGCCATGAGCTAGAATATAGACCATGTTTTTTCCCAAAGCACTTCAACTTGACTCAAATTACTTAGATTTTTGCCTATGTAGTTTCTAAGTTCATTTATTGAAAAATGGCTACTGAACCCTCTAGAAATAGAAAAGATGACGCTTTTTTTCTAAGTTGGTTTCAGTGGCAAACTCCCTTTCTCTTCTTTCTATATTGTAACAAATTGCTTTATTTTCAAACATTTGCTAAGAATTGTTGATTTCAGGTGAGTTTATTTGAATAGTTTTGGTAAAGAGCCAGAAAGAAACCAGATTCTAATGTTCCCAGATGTATTTTAGTGGCAATAAACCACAATCTACCTTGAGGTTATTAGAGTTCACCTCCCAGTGAATGCAATTTAACTAACAATAGTAGAGAAGTCTAAGTACCCCACTTGATTCCCAGTTTACATGGACATTCTAAGTCCTCCACAATTTGGTGTCATCTTGTTTTTCTAGTTATCTCACACTATTTGTGTATATATATTCTAGGCACTGTGAATCTTAAAAACTACTCAGACTGTACTTTAGAAGATTTGATTTTAGCTATTTCCTTATTATAACAGTGGAGATACTTGGTCTAACAAGAATCAGGAATGTCTTGGGAATTTTACATTACTCCACCTATACTTAGACATACTTTAGGGGAAGATAAAGTTGTAAACTCCTGATTGAACAATGAAGGTACTTAACTCATACCTTATAGTGAAGCTAGAAACTTAAGCTAGGTCTATTTTTAGATCTAATACAAAAAGGTGTTAAGTATCTGTAAAAGTTAAATTAATCACAAAAAGGTCAAGTAATTCACAAAAGGCAAGCTTAACAAAGAAGTGTGAAGTACCTCAGAAGATATAATCTAACCAGAGAAGGTGAGAACTAAAGAATGGTGAGAACTAAGAATGCGCAGTCCTAGAAAAAAGCATCTACTGTGTTTGGTAGATGTAAAAATTTAGGCGAGGTGACATAAGAGAAAATTCTCTTTAAAAGAAGGCTAAAAGTCAGTTCAAGAGATTATTCTGAACTCAGTTCAGGAGATTGAGTTCAGTGGAGGACTGGAACCCAGTTTGGAGACCGTCTCATGGTGAATGATAAGACTGACTCCCTTACTCTTAGACTCAGGTAGGCCACTTTGGCCAAAGTCTTTAACTACTGCCTGGCTCAGCCTGAGCCAGAGCAGTTTAAATTAGTTCTCTCTCTCTCTCTCTCTCTCTCTCTCTCTCTCTCTCTCTCTCTCTCTCTCTCTCTCTCTCTCTCTTTCTCTCTCTCTCTCTCTCTCTCTCTCTCTCCCCCTTAATTCCTTCTCCTCTATATTAATTAAAATCTCCATAATTCCCAGCTGACTTGGGTATTTTAGTATTTGGGAATTTTCCCTGGCGACCAATCATTTAGATTTAAGTCAAAACACTAAAATTATCTTACAGCACTGGCCAACCTGGACAATTCTCTTCCTCTGAAAATGTCTCTCACTTTTCTGCCTCCCTGCCTTTCAATGTGTGAAGAGTGAATCAAACTTTATCAATCAGCAATTTTTAAATTAATAAATTAAAAACTTAAGCACCCCTAATTAACAGTAAGAGGGTTCACAAGTCCTTTGCTAAAGTGGGTGACTATTCCAGAGGCTACTGACCATCCCCTGGGCAGTGCTAGGCAAATTGAAAGTCTGTAATTGGGTCCCATAAAGTGGAGGAAGGGACAGAAAGTGATATGGAAAAAGGACTATAAAAAGTCCTGAACTTCCTGTCTGGGGAGCTTCTCCTTTGGACTTCTTCTTTGGAGGAGCTTCTCCTTTGGATTTCAGCTTCACTTCAAGCTGGGACTTTTGGACTGTTTCTTGGAGGACTGCTCCTGGATCTTTTCCTTTGGACTTCTGTCTTGAAGGACTTTGCCTTGGGACTTGGTCTTTGGTCTTCTTTGGAGTTCATCTTGAATGGGTGAGTAGCTGGCCTTCCTTTCCTGCCTTGGTTTCTGAGATTCCTGCCTTGGCTTTGGAAGAGGCTGTGTTGGTGGAACTCTAGCTAAAGTCACCACTGGAGGTGAGGAAGCCCCTGAGGGGCTGAGTTTCACTTCACTAGAGAAGGGCTAGTAGGCTTGTTAAAACCTATCTCTTTAGCTACCTTTTTTCGACTTTCACTCTTTCTACCTCTTTGTAAATAAAGCTATTAAAGTCATTTTTGACTTAAGTTATAATATCTTTAAATCAACGACCATATTACTTTAGAATTCTCATATTAGCATAAAACCTAAATTTTAAATTCTTACACATGTGATATTTCTTGTGCCTGAGATCTTCTCCTTTTCTTTCTTTGCCTTTTGAAATCAAAAGTCTAGTCTTTTTCACCCTTTAAAGCCAAACCCAAACATCTTCTTCTCTGTAAAACCTTCCCTGGTTCTAATGACTAGTAACAACCTTTCCCTTTAGACAATAGTTCCAAAAAGCATTTTCTTTACCACTCTTTGACGAATTTATGGAATATTATGGTTGTATTTTCTTATGCCTTCTCTCCTAAAGATTTCTTCCTGAACTTTTAAGCCCAGAATGTGTGAGGGAAGAGAGGAAGAAAAGATGGATAGAGGCAGATAAGTGGTCCAGTGGATAGAGCCAGACCTGGAGACAGAGGGTCTTGGATTAAAATAGAGCTTCATATTTCCTAGCTGTGTGACCTTGGGAAAATCACTTAACCCCAACTACCTAGTTCTTACTATCCTTCTGCCTTAAAATGGATTCTAAGACAGAAGGTAAGGGTAAAAAACAAAAAAGGAAGAGTTGAGGTTTTATGTTGTAGGTACTAGTGATCCTGTAAGTAAAGAATGGTTTTTTAATTCTCTTATACAACAAATCTACTTTAAAATGTAAAAACCATTCTTGGGTCATAGGTTATAAGACACACATGGGTAGCCTGGATTTGACCCAGGGGATGTAGTTTACTGGTCACTGCTTTAGAATAAGATTGATGACATATGCCATATCTACCTATTTCAAGTGTAAAAGATTGCTCCTTTCAGTTGCAAATACTTTTGCTAAGGTAAACTGGGCAAAATCAAGGACAATTATAAATGAAAAACAGAAGAAACTAGCCCCTGAGGAAAAACAGCATTTACTCCAGCTAAAGGACTCAACTAATCTATGCCCTAGGGGATAATTTACATTTTATTGAAGCTAATGTCTGGGAAGCTCTGATACCTATATTGCTGAGAGACTAGGACACAGCTGTATTTCCAAGACTGTGAATTTCCGTTTATTAGCATTAGAATTTGAGTCATCTAATTGAAGAGATGCTGTTTTGGACCAGTAGATCCATTGATTTTTGGAATTGTATTGAATTTGAAACTCATGGAAGAGCTCAGAGTTGAGAGCTCTTCTCAGAAGAGACATCTAATCAGATCTGGGAAGAGAATACCCTACCAAAATCTGAAAACTCTAAATTCCTCAGAGTCTAACCAAGAAAACATCTGGAATGTCCATGTAAATCCCAGATTTATGGAATCTAGTTTTGACGAAACAGCATGGCACTACCTTCACAGATCAACAGAGGAGCAGCTTGAGAAGAGAATCTAGCAGAGGAGAAGCTTTACCTAGTAGGAGAGCAGAGAAACCCCCAAAAAATAGTAACTGGCAGAGAAGTGATTCTACCAGTCACTCAATTATTGTACAGACTGTTCCTGAAGGAGGCAAAGAACATCAAGGCCAGTCCAGAGTTGTGAGTTGCCCTGAGTCCATGTGTTCCTTATGAATGTGTTTCTCTATTATGGTTTTGTAAGTTTTTGCTCAACTTCCTAACCTCATCATGTGTATCTGTGAGACATTGTGTCCCCTGTTTATAGATAAAATGTTGTTATTATTGTTCTTGCTTTGCTTTCTGTTTTAGTAAATGCTTCTGATTATGAGTAAATGGACTTCAGCCAGACAAGATGTTAAATGTGAAGCACCCCATCAGGGGCTTGGGAGCTAAAGTGTACCCCAGTAGTACTCTAAATAAGAACTCTAAGCAAAGTTACAACAATGGTGAGCCCCTTTGAGAACCCCTAACCTGGCATAATGAAGACTTTGGGTAAGCGAGTCAACTCCAGGAGAGAAAAGAAGGTCCTCCAAATACACAAAAAACTGAGAATAGATAAGAACAGTTTCATTTTTTTCTAATTCAACAAGAAGGAAGGAAATAAGCATTTATTTAATGTTTACTATGTACCAGGTACCTTTCATTATCTTAGTTGACCCTCACAGCAACCTATTATTATTGTTTTACAGGTGAAGAAACTGAGACAGAACAGTGCCTACCACATAGTGGCAGGCGCTCTCTCTCTCTCTCTCTCTCTCTCTCTCTCTCTCTCTCTCTCTCTCTCTCTCTCTCTCTCTCTCTCTCAAAAACCCTTACTTTCTGTTTTAGAATTGATTCTAAATATCAGGTCCAAATCAAGACTGTAGCTAAGGGCTAAACTATTGGAGTTAAGAGATTTGCCAGGGTGACACAGCTGGGAAGTATCTGAGACCAGTATTTGAACCCAAGATCTCCTGTCTCCAGGTCTGGTTCTATATCCACTGAGCCACCTAGCTGCAATTCTACCCTAACTTTTTTTTAAAGTAGGTTCTTTAAATGTTTTATTGAATGAATGAAGTATCACTTAGCTAATAAGTGTCTGAGGATGGATTTGAACTCAGGTCTTCTTGATTCCAGGCTCAGCACTTTATCTATTGTACCACTTTGCTGCCTCTAAACATGAGATATAATAGAACATGAAAAGAGCAAAAAACAAACAAACAAACAAACAAAAAACTCCAAAACTCCATGTAAGTGCTCCAAGAAAATTTGAGGAGAGAGATTAATTACTTTTATTTGACTTGGTAGAAGAGATAGCATAGCATCTCTGCTAAACCTTGAAGGAAAGGAAGAATTTTTAATTTAATTTTTTTAAATTTAGGATTTAATGAACCTCCCCCAAAAGTGAGAACATTTCCATATATAAAGAACAGAAAAATAAACTCACATGTGAAATCATGACTGTTGTGTAAAACTTTCTTCTTAAAAAAAAATAAATTCAACATGTTACTTTCAAAACTCTCCTGCTTGTCTGCATTTCCTTCCTTTTTTCTTCTGTGCATTTAAAAAAGTATTTCAATGATCATTTTGCTTCTCTTTGGCAACACCATCACCAGCTCCCCTCTTCTCCCAAATCCCCATCCCAATTTTTTTAAAGAGAAAAAATGCAATCCTTGTAAAAAATAAAGATAATCAAGCAAAACAAATTCACATGTTTGGAATGTTCAAAAAGTTACCTCTCCTTTTGCATCTGGAATTCATCATCACTCTGTCAGGAGGCTTGTCATCCAACAAATGGAACTGTAACTAGCCATTGCACTGATCTGAGTTCTTATGTCTTTCAAAGTTGTTTCCCTAACAATGTTGTAGTCACTGTGTAAATTGTTCTTCTGGTTCTACCCTCTTCATTCTGCATCAGTTCATACAAGTACTCCCAGGTTTCTCTCAATTCTCTAAATCCACCTCTTTTGATTCTTCCTGCTGATTCAATAATATTCCATTTTATTCATATAATATAATTTGATTACCCTGTTCCCCAATTGATGGATACTTCCTTACTTTATAGGTCCTTTACTTCAACTAAAAAGAATACTATAAATATTTTTTGTACATATGAATTTTTTTCCTTTTTTTTTTGATCCCTTTTGGCAAAGAAGTGGCATCATTGAGTCAAAGGATATATGCAGTTTAGTGATATTTAGGACAGAATTAAAATAGCTTTCTAGAATGTCTAGTCCAATTATAGATCCACAATATTGCAACAGTGTGTCTTTTCCCCTGCATCTTCTCCAACCATTATTATTTACCTTTCTTGTTATCTCTGCCATTTTGTTAAATGTAGCATAAATATAAACTAAAACTCTGAGATTCTGATTATTCGCAAGTGATACAGAACTTTTTAAAAGTTTGTTGATCACATGGACTTTTTCCTTTGAGAGCTACCCCTTCATTTCCTTTTATCTGGGGACTGCCTGTCATTCTCATATGGGAATCAGTTCCTTATATTGCTTGTATATCAGGCCTTTATCTGAGAAAACTGTTGCAAAAATTTCTTCCCTAGTTAATTGTTTTCTTCCTTTAGAAGGGTATTGATAAGAATAAGGTAGCAAAATACAGGATAACATTTGATAATAACAAATAGTCCAGTAAGATTGTGTAAAGATAATTTTAGCGTTGTGACTTAAAATCTAAATTTAATTGGTCGCCAGGGAAAATCCCAAATAATAAAATACCCAAGTCAGCTGGAAATTTATGGTGATTTAATTGATATAGTGGAAAGAGATTAAGAAGAAGGAAGAAGGAAATGGAGTAGGATTTTTCCCACCTGGCTAGTGCCAGAAGGCAGACCAGAGGCTCTAGAAAGTAAGGAGGAAGGAATCAGCCTGAACTCCCAAAGGGCTCAGCCAAAACTCATCACCAAACCCAGACAAATAGCTGCCACCATGCCAAGATGTCTGCACATGCTTAGCATGCTGCCAGCCAGAGTCGCCTCTGGGGGGGGGGGGGGGTGGAGGAGGAAGGGAGAGAGAGGAAGTGACGTGCCTTATATAGATGGTTTTACACCACTTTTCTGCATCTCATCTGTACCAATGATAGCTTAGCCTGACTTAGGACAGCCCAGGGGTTTGTCTGCTGTTTCTGATTTATCATTCGCTAGCACATGCCCATGTAATGTGGGTGTGCACATTCCTGGGTGCTAGACCAAGCAAGATGGAGAGAATCTAAAAATCACAATTATAACACAGAATATATGAATGAGAATAGTGGGGAAGAAAGATTTAAAGGTGATGAAGCCAGACTATAGAGAGACTTGAATGCTAAATCAATTCATCCATATCCTATGGGTAATAGTAAGCTATTAAAGTTTTTTGAGGATGGAGTAGAAGTAGAGAAAGCTTGAACCATCCATGTGAATCCTCTTTAACTAACTTTAAATAACACCCTAAAATGAATACAGTCTTCCCTTGTTATATTGTGTTTCACTTATTGCAGTTTCACTGTATCATGGTTTTTTAAAAATATTGATCTATATAAAGTCTTAAAATATATATAAATAATAAAATAAATATAACCCCACTACTTTGAGGATTTTCATCTATCCCAGGAGTCTCTGGAATGTGACTCCCACGATAGGTGAGGGATCACTGTATTAGAGTGAAAGAACCAACAAGAAGTTGAAGTGAAGCAACTTTCACACAGAGACCAACTTAAAAGGTAGGCAGAGAGAGTCTAGTTCACTGGAATGAGAGGGGAGCACAGCCTGCAGGAGACTACACCAAGGAGTACCTGCTCATGCCAACAGAAAGCCCCCTCATCCTACGTCTACTTTTCAGGCCCTGAACATGGGCCCAAGCCAACATTCAGACCCTGAGACCCTGCCTAAGCCAATAGCAATACAAACCCACACACCCTGTAAAGTTTTAAGTCCCAGCCCAAGCCTGCAGTAATGTCCAGAATCCCAGATTGAGGTGGTCTGGAGCCCTAGCCCAAGCTTGTGGTGAGGACTTGAGCCTGAGGGTAAGGCAGTCTCTGTAAACTCAGAATGACAATCCCTAGCACCTTGGCCTGTGTGAGCCCAAATCAAGCTTTTTCTTAATTGCTTTTTGAAATCTTTTTTGAGTTCTTCCATAATCTGTGTCCAATCCATATTTTTCTTTTGTACTTTGCATAGTGTTTCCTTTCCTTTCACTGTCCCCTTCTGTGTCTGTACCTTGCTCTTTGTCTCCATAAAAATTCTTTAGAGTTAGGCACTTTTTTGGGTTGTTTGTTCATGTTTCCAATCTAATTATAGGTAGGCTTGGGGGGAATGATGTGATGGTCTGAGGGCTGAGAGCTCTGAGAGCCCCCTCCCCCTGCTGATTCAATTGACCCTTGAGATTCCAATAGTTTAAAGACTTGCCTCAGGCTTAGGTATAAGCTTTTGATCTCACTCTGATCTTGATCAGGTCAGGGGCTGATCAAATTTTAGCCCCAGGCTTAGGCTCAAGTTTTTGGTTTCACTTTGTACTTGATCCAATGAGGCACAACCTTTATTGTCCTGTCTTGGAGCTCTGCCCTGAGCTTTAGGCAAAAAAGATCAGTCCTTAGTACTCAGTACTATCAGCCACCCCAAAGTGTGAACTAAGTCCTTATCCTAAGCCTAGACTAGAATTCCTTGGGCTGGGGCTCTGAACTTCTCCACAGGTTTGAAATTTCAAGGGGTATGGATTGGTTTGTACCACTATTTGCCCAGGCAGGATCTCAGGGTCTGGATAGTGGCTTGTGCAGAGATTCTGAACCTCTGACAGCAGTTGTGAGGTGGAGGTGTGTGTCTTGTTCTTGATTTGCAATTCCCTCCTTGCTACAGCTCCTTATTGGCTCTATTCTCCTCTCACCCCAGAGCCCCAGATGTTCTTTGCCTACTTTTCAGATTTTTCTTTTCTTGAAAGTTGTTTCACTCTACCTCCTTGTTGGTTATTTCACTCCTGTATTTGTTTTTGTGGTGATATTTTAATCTTGGTCAGAGAGGATTCTCATGGTGGCACAGAGCTGCTCTGGATTACTCTGACCTGGAATCTCCAAGTTAGTTCTTACCAAAGCTCAATGCATTAATGTCCTAACTCAGCAATGCATTAATGTCCTAACTTTGCCACAGCCCCTTCAGCATTCATTACTTTCCTTTGCTGTCATGTTAGCCAATCTACTAGGTGTGAGGTGATACCTCAAAGTTGTTTTGATTTGCATTTCTCTGATTATAAGAGATTTAGAACATTTTTTTCATGTGCTTATTAATAGTTTTGATTTCTTTAACTGAAAACTGCCTATTCATGTCCCTTGTCCATTCATCAATTGGAGAATGGTTTGATTTTTTGTACAATTGGTTTAGCTCTTTATAAATTTGAGTAATTAGACCTTTGTCAGAGGTTTTTGTTATGAAGATTGTTTTCCAATTTGTTGCTTCCCTCCTAATTTTGGATGCATTACTTTTGTTTGCACAAAAAAATTTTAATTTGATGTAATCAAAATTACTGATTTTACATTTTGTGATTTTTTTCTAGCTCTTGCTTGGTTTTAAAATCTTTCCTTTCCCAAAGATATGACATGTAGACTATTCTATGTTCACCTAATTTGCTTATAGTTTCCTTCTTTATATTCATGTCATTCACTCATTGTGAGTTTATCTTGGTGTAGGGTGTGAGATGTTGATCTAAACCTAAGCCTAATCTCTCCCATACTGTCTTCCAACTTTCCCAGCAGTTTTTATCAAATAGTGGATTTTGGTCCCAAAAGCTGGGATCTTTGGGCTTATCATAGACTGTCTTGTTGAGGTCACTTACCCCAAGTATATTCCACTGATCCTCCTTTCTTTCTCTTAGCCAGTACCAAATTGTTTTGATGACCACTGCTTTATAGTATAGTTTGAGATCTGGGACTGCAAGTCCTCCTTCCTTTGCTTTTTTGTTCATGATTTCCCTGGATATCCTTGATCTTTTGTTCTTCCAAATGAACTTTGTTATGTTTTTTTCTAATTCAGTAAAAAAATCTTTTGGTAGTTCAATGGGTATGGCACTAAATAAGTCCGATATTCTTGAACAAGAGAGTAAAATAGAAATGGAAAGAATCTACAGATCGTCTGTGGAAAGAAATCCCCAACTGAAAATTCCAAGGAATACTATAGCTAAATTCAAGAGTCTCCAAACCAGAGACAAATACTAGAAGTAGCCAGAAAGAAACAATTCAATACCATGGAGCTATAGTCAGGATTACACAAGATTTAGCAGCCTCTACATTAAAGGATCTAAAGGCTTAGGATTTGATATTCCAGAAGGCAAAAAATCTAGGTTTACAATCTAGAATCACATAGCTCGCAAACGAAGTATATTCTTCCAGGGGAAAATATGATCATTTAATAAAAAAATTTCCAAGCATTACTGATGAAAAGACCAGACCTTAACAGAAAATTTGATGTCCAAACACAAGATATAAGAGGCACTTAAAAAAGTAAATAAGAAAGAGAAAATTGAAGCGATTCACTAAAGTCAAAGTGTATGTATTCCTATGTGGGATCTCTGGAGAAAATTTAATGGAAAGAGAAAGGAATATATCTTCTTTTCTGTATCACATGGCTCCTGCACAAAAATTGAACATGTATTAGGGCATAAAAGCTTCACAGCCAAATGCAAACAACAACAACAACAACAACAACAACAACAAAAACAACAGAAATAATAAATGCATCCTTTTCAGATCATAATATAATAAAAATTATAATCAGCAAGGGTCCAAGGAAAGACAAATCAAAAAGTAAATGGAAACTAAATAATCTAATGCTAAAAAAATGGATGGGTCAAAAAACAAACTATAGAAACAATCAATAATTTCATTAGTAAGAATGAGGAGACAACCTATCAAAATTTAGGGGATAGTCAAAGCAGTACTTAGGGGAAATTTTATATTTCTAAATGCTTGCATCAGTAAAATAGAGAAAAGGCAGATCAAGGAATTGGGAATGCAACAACAAAAAAACCCCTAAAAATAAGAACAAATTATAAATCCTCAATTAAAGACTAAATTGGAAATCCTAAAAATTAAAGAAGAAATTAATAAAATTGAAAGTAAGAGAATAATTGAACTAATAAATAATACTGGGAATTGGTTTTATGGGAAAAAACACAAATAAAATAAAGCATTGCTGAATTTCATTTGAAAAAGGAAAGAAGAAAATCAAATAATCAGTACAAAAAATGGAAAGGGTAAAATCACCACCACTGAAGAGGAAATTAAAGCAATGATCAGGAGCCATTTTACCAAATTATATGCCAACAAATCTGACAATATAAGTTAAATAGATGAATATTTGCAATAATATAAATTGCCCAGATTAACAAAAGGGAAAATAGAATACTTAATCCCATCTCAGAAAAAGAAATTGAACAAACTATTAATGAACTACCTAAGAAGAAGTCCCAAGGGCCAAATGGATTCACAAATGAATTCTATCAAACATTTAACAAATAATTTCCCAATTCTATAGAAACTATTTTGGGAAATCGGCAGAGAAGGAATCCTACCAAATTCTTTTTATAACACAAATATGGTACCTAAGCCAGGAAGAGCAAAAACAGAGAAATAAAATTATAGGCCAATTTTATGAATGAATATAGAATCAAAAATTTTAACTAAAATACTAGTAAGGAAACTACAGCAATATATCATAATATATTGTGGTATTGAATATATCATTCACTAAGACCAGATGAGATTTATACTAGAAATGCAGGGCTGGTTTAATAGTAGGATCATATCAATAACCAAACTAACAGAAATCACATAATTATCTCAATAATGCAGAAAAAACCTTCAACAAAAAACAACATCCATTTCTATTAAGAACACTAGAAAGCATAGGAATAAATGGGTCATTCCTTAAAATAAAACCATCAACAAGTATCATTTACAAGGGAGATAAGTTAGAAGTCTTCCCAACAAGACCAAGAGTGAAGCAAGGATGTCCATTATTACCACTATTATTTAATGTTGTATTAGAAATGCTAGCTTGAGCAATAAGGAAAGAAGTAAAAATTAAAGGAGGCAATGAGGAAACTAAGCTATCATTCCTTGCAGATGATATGATCTACTTAGAGAATCCTAGAGAATCAACTAAAAAACTAGTTGAAAAAATAACTTCAGTAAAGTTGCAAGACACAAAATAAACCCACATAAATTATCAGCATTTCTATATAATATCAACAAAATTCATCAGCAAGAGATAGAAAGAGAAATTCCATTAAAAATAACTCTAGACAATATAAAATACCTGGAAATCTACTTGTCAAGACAAATCCAGGAATTATACAAAAACACTTACAAAACACTTTTCACACCAATAAAGTCAGATCTAAGTAATTGGAAAAATATTAATTGCTCATGTGTAAGCAGAACTAACATAATAAAAATAGCAATTCTACCTAAATTCATCTACTTATTCAGTACTATACCAATTAAACTACCAAATAATTATTTTTGTAGTACTAGAAAAAGCAATAACAAAATTCATCTGGAAGAACAAAAGACTATCAAGGGAACTAATGAAAAAAATGTGAAGGAAGGTGGCTTAGCAGTACTAGATCTCAAACTGTATTGTAAAGCAGTAATCATCAAAACGGTCTGGTACTAAGAAATAGAATGGTATGTCAGTGGAATAGATTAGACACAATATGCAGGGGTAGACAGCCTTAGGAACCTTGTGTTTGATAAACCCAAAGACATCAACTTTTGGAATAATAACCCACTATTTAACAAAAATTGATGAGAAAATTGGAAAACAGTATGGCAGAAACTAGGTATGGACCCATATCTCACACCTTATACAAAGATAAGTTCAAAATGGGTATAAGATTTAGATATAAAGAGTGATGGTAGGGAAACATTGAATAGTTTATCCAGCAGATCTTTGGAGAAGGGAAGAATTTATGACCAAATAAGAGAGAGAGCATCATAAGATGTAAAATAATAATTTTGATTATATTAAATTAAAAAGCTTTTGCATGAGCAAAACCAATATAACCAAGATTAGAAGGGAAATAACAAGCTAAAGGAAAATTTTATAGCAAATTTCTCTGATAGAGGTCTAGTTTCTCAAATTTATAGAGAACTGAATCATATTTACAAGAATATGTCATTCCCCAGTTGACAAATAGCCAAAAGTTATGAACAAGCAGTTTTCAGATGAAGAAATCAAAGCCACCAAAAATCATATGAAAAAAATTCTAAATCGCTCTTTATTAGAGAAATGCAAATTAAAACAATGCTGAGGTTCTACCTCACACCTATCAGATTGGCCAGTATGGTAGTAAAGTGATAAATGTTGAAGGGGATATGGCAAAATTGGGACACCACTGCATTATTGATGGAGTTGTAAATGGATACAACCATTTTGGAGGGCAATTTAGAACTATGCCCAAAGAGCTATCAAACTATCTCATACCCTTTGATCCAGTAACATCATTACTAGGCCTGTGTCCCAAAGAAATACAAAAAAGGTGTGGCCAGAGACCTACTTGTACAAAAATATTTATAGCAGCTCTTTTTGTAGTGGCAAAGAATTGGAAATTGAGACATTGTCCATCAACTGGGAAATGATTGAACAAATTGTGGTACATATTGGTGATGGATTTTTTTGTGCCTTAAGAAATGATAAGCAAGATAATTTCAGGAAAAAAACTGGAAAGATCTGTATGAACTGATGCAGAGCAAAATAAGCAAGACCTAGAGAATATGGTACATAGTAACAGCAATATTGTAAGATGAACAACTATGAAAATTTTGCTGCTCTCAACAATGCTATGATCTAGGACAATCCTGAAAGACTTATGATGGAGAATGCGCTCCACCTCTAGAAAAAGCACTGTTGGACTCAATGGATGTGGATCAAAGCATATTATCTTTCAACTCAGTGTTTTCCATGATAATAAAAATAAATTTTAAAAAAGCAGATTTTATAATAAAATGAATGTGACATCTCTAGGTCTCTTAATAATTAACAAAAGGAGCTTTATTTAACCATTGCATAAAAAGGATGCACAACCAAGATGCAACATTTATCTTGGGTAGATGTGGCCCCCTTCCCTTCATGTAAAAATATCTAGTCAGCTGAGTAGAGTGCAATGACTCACCAAACCTTCAGAACATCAGCCAAGTCTAAAGAACCTTTTTCCATGTAAGCCAACCACTTTATGTCCTTAGGTGACCAGGAAGCCATGTGAATTAGCCATTAGGCTTGGGCTTCAGCTCCCTGGGCCAATCAAGTCTTAAGGGCAGATTCCTTGCTTTGAGGGAAAGAACTAACCTATATAACAGGATAAACACTGATCTTTTGAGTTGTATGAGAGAAAGACCAGAGGGAGGGAGACCAGTTGACTAAATACTCTGTAAAATGCTTTATTAAATACAAACATAAACCTAGACAACTCTTAAAAATATTTTATTTCTCTATTTTGAAATAATAGACATTTCAAAAAATGTCTATTGAATTCATTGATTCTTTTATTCAAAACACATTTGAGTGCCTACAGTGTGCCAGGTAATGGGGGATTCAGAGATGAGTGTGTATTTTAAGACCTGGTCTCTGTCCCCAAAGAGTTTATCTTATCTCATTGTGAATCAGGATAACAGTAAGATGTATTTAATTGTCATCCACAGAATTGCCTCCTCCTACAGGAGTGACTAAGCCTCATTTCCAATCAAAATGAATTATTTTTAGTAAAGAAACATGACATCCCATTTCTTTTTTTAGTATGATGCATTTTAAAAATTGATTTTAAAAAATTTGTAAAATATATGTTTTATTATTTTTTAAAGAGAAATCATTATATTCAGAAGAGGCTGCAAAATTCTCCAACCAAGATGAATTAAACACAAGTTTGAAGTATAAAACCCAGCAGTGCCAGGAAATCCAAGTTTGTGGTTCCCATGGCAACATAAATCCATTCCCTTGCCACACAATATATTGTTAATATCCAGGTTTAGTACTGCTACCATGGAGAAAAATCACCTTTGCCCTTCTCAGCCTTTGCACATATCCACATGCTAACAGCCACAAATGTCTATTGATGTGGTTTTGTGGACAATGAAAATGCTTCTTCTCTTAGCTGTGGTTGCTAGAAAGGTGGTATGAAACTGTCCCTCAACAAACTCACTTCCTGCCTGGTATTTGACTCATTTCTTATGACACAAAGAGAAAATCAATTCAGCTGCTAGGAGCATATCAGGCTACTGTAGTCATAGGGGGAAGTGTGAGTACCTGCTGCCTCTCCTTCCTTAATAGCACCCTCAAGCTGAATAGTGACTGTGAGAATGAAAGACAACCCTTAATCTCAGATATCTGGTTATGTCCAAAAAACCAACAGTTACCACAGAAAAACCAAGCCAAACCATAGAATCTCTTAGTTAGAAGGGACCTTGGAGAAAATTTAGCTAAACTAAGATTCCTCCCAAAACCTTCCTAACAAATAGCTCAATCTCTGAAAGCCTCCAAGGAGACCCAAGTAGCCCTTTATGATAGTATTTATATTAGAAAGAAAATTGGGTTTTCCTTCCTGATGTGAAATCTCTATAAAATTTTCTAACCTAAGTCAGTCAGTCAGCACTGTTAGAGACCACTCACACTTGGAGGCAGGCTGCTATCAGGTCACATCTTGAACTACAAGTAGGAACTCTTCTTGCCCCCAGGCACACCCTCTTCCTGTTCAGAGACTACAAGGAACACAGAAATTTGTCATTCAGATATTCAATCTGATTGGACTTCTATCCCTGGGTTCCTTCATACACACACCAGTCTTTAGTCACAAACCACCAATTTCCAAATTCTCACAGTCCTTCCTCACATCTTAGTTTCAGCTTTACCTTTCACTTTTTTTGTTCTCTCTCACTCATCTTCAACCTCTCTTTCTCTGTGTGTGTGTGTGTGTGTGTATAATTTACCAGTCCCTCCTGAATATAATCTTTTTCTTGAAACTTCTACTCAGCAAAAAGAATACTATGTATAGTCTCTGTGCTAATGTTCGACAAATATCTTATTTGGTCCTCATAACAACCCTTCTATGTAGGTGCTATTATTATCCTCATTTTATATTTGAGGAAATTGAGGCAGATTGAATTCAAGTGACTTGTCCAAGGTCACACAGTGACAACACCTGGTGATCTATTTAGTGTTTTAATTTAACAATTCCAATAAGAAATAATAAATTCCTTAAATGATCAGCCATATATAAAAGAAATTTTAATAACTCAAAGATATTATGTAGCCACCACATACCCCAGGAAGGAATAGAAAGTTAAAAGGAATATTTTAGCAGAAGCTCCCTTTTCCCTCCCCCAGGAAAATGTAAGCCCTTTAAAGAAAGGAAGAAAGAGTGATAAACAGAAACAAATGTTGCAAAGAGGTAAAGAGGACTGAGAATTAAGACATGCCATTGGATTTAGTAAATAAGAAATAGTTGGTAATAAAGAGAATATAAATAATTCTAAATAATTTAGGAGAGCCCCATAATCTATGCTAAAACCAGATTAGTAGTTGTCCTCTGGGAATCCAACTCACAAGGCTCATGAGAATTTAAACTGAGGGAACAGCAGTGTCTTGGGATATAAATGTAATGTATTATTAATTGTACAGTAGAAAATTACAAATGGAGAATTTAGAAAAACATGAGATTTGCATGAACTTTTTCAGAATGAAAGAATAAAAAATATATGCAACAAGTATGCCAACATAAGTGAAAGGTCACTTAAAGGAAACCAGATTCTTGAGTAAAGGAAAGCCCATTGATGTGCCTGGAAAACATATAATGAGACATCACCTTACTCAATGCAGAAAAAGAGTAAAGGGGAGGGTTAAGACTTCAGAATGTTTTACACATTGTCTGCCTGTCACTTCTTTACTGAAAGAGAAAAATGGGTTTTATTATCACTTGGTCAGAAATATTATGTATTTCAGAGCCCCTTTTCTCAACTCATCAATGTTTCACTGTGCCAACTTTTACCTTTATTGACAGTCTCCCAGAGGGCTCTCAGTGGATCAATTTACTTCTCTATAGCACCTCTGCCTGCTATTCTTTTGAGACAGGGCCACATATCACTTGTGGGCTACAAAACAGGGGTGCTTTGTAGATCACTACATTTATATGGAAGGATACCAGGACATTGTGGGTTCTCCAGGATCAGCAGAATTTGGGGGTTCTCAAGAACAGAAAATTAACATAAAAACAAAGCTTCCCTTCAATGGAGCCCAATTCAACAGATGGACATGTCTTCTTGTGTCCCATCATCTCAGAGCCCCTTCTTACAGAAGTATCCTGGACCATGACCTTGAACACTTTTCTGAGGGTCACTTCTCCCTGGTGGTCATTACTACTTTCCTAGTGGTTGCAGCTCTCTTTGGAAGGATTCAGAAGCTTCAAGAGGGGAGCAAGGAATGCAAACAAGCTCCAAAAACCAGAATGTTGATACTTGGGGGGGGAGGGGGAAAGATTGGTCAGACATTTAATCTGAATTATGTTGTCTTTTAATAAATGTTTTCATTTGTGTTATTGCCCCATGGAATTTCCAAGGAGGATCCTAAATGTCTGTGAATGTAAGTTTCCCTTATCAGTTGAAGAATATGTTATTTCTCAACCATTTGCAGCATCACTTCTAACCTCATTATTCAATCGAATCTGCTCTTTCTGCCATTACCAATTATTTGTTATTTGCTAAATCTAATGGCCTTTACATGGTTATCATCCTTCTTTGCCTCTTTGCAGCATAGATCATTGTTGACTGCTCTTTACTCCTGCCCTCAAAGACCTTACCTGGGAGAAAGAAGAAGTTTAGGTTTTGGTCCTTCTTTTACCATATCTATTTTGGTGAAGGTATGGCATGTATGCTTCATCATGTCAGAGGGGAGCTGCTCTGTTTCCCCCTCTCCACTGTGCCTGGAGACAATTTTTACATGCCCCACCCCATCTGCCCAGCAGATAAATGCAAGCACTTCCTCCCTCCACTGCCTGGGGTAATGCTGGGGGCTCACAGGCAGTTTGTAGTTGCAGTTTGGGCACACGATCTCTAAAAGGTTCATCAATACTGCCCTAGATTATCTATTGTACCTTGTCTAGTTATCATATTTGTTGCAACTTTCCTAGTATTCTGTAAGCTCTTTGAGTACAAGAATGATGTCACTTTTTGTTTTTGTATTTCCAGCTCTTAGCAAAATGCATTGCACAAAATAAGTGCTTAAAACATTAGTATAGATTAAGTGTCTGGAACTTGAAAAACCTTTGAGATCCCACCTGTGATATTCTGGGTTCTAATCCCAGCTCTGACAGTTTCTTAGTGTGTGACCTAGGAGAAGTCACTTTTCCTCTTGTCCTCAGTTTTTTCATCTGTAAAGGGGGTTGATCTATATCATCTAGTGGTAATCAAGAAAGTATTGTGTGTGTGTGTGTGTGTGTGTGTGTGTGTGTGTGTGTGTGAATCTGTGACTTTTGTGACTCCCATTTTGAATCTATTTTGTCATCACTCCAGGAAACCAATTGCCCTGGCACAGATGAGTGATGTGCTTAAAAGGAATCTTATTTGGAACAGTTGTGGATTGTGTACTTTGCATTAAGAATATGACTTAATAAGTGACTTGGCCAAGTTGGACTTTGCTAATAGAAAAAAAAAAGAGGTTGATATTTTTCCCTAAGAAATATGTCATCTTTGTCTCTTTCTCTATCCAATGAATCCTTAGATGTTTAAATATAAGGCAATTATGTAATCTGTAGCAAATGCAACAAAGTTCCAAGGACTGTTTTTCATTCAAGTCTTTGGGAAGGAAAACCAGTCAACCCACAAGCATTTATGTGAATATTTGTGAATTTTTGTGAATTCACAAAAAATGTGAATATTTGAAGTATTTGAGATAAAAGGCAAAAATGAAATAGTAGTCCTCAAGGATTTTACATACAAAGCCCTTCACAACTTGATAGTCTCCTACTTTTCCAATCGTCTTGAATCTTACTCATTCTCACTGACATCCAGTTTCTTTGTTGTTGATTCCATGTACTTTCTCTGACTGTTCTCCATGCCTGGTGTGGTTTCCCACTTCATTTCTGCCTTCATGCTTTCCTGGCTTCCTTCAGGTCCCAGCTAAAATTTTACCCACAGTAAACCTTTCCCTATTCCCCTTAATGTCAGCACCTTTCTCAGTTGATTATTTCCAGTATATCCTATATATTATCTTAATTGTACATAATTGTTTGCAAGCTTTCTCTTGTATTAAACTATAACCTCCTTGAGAGTCTTTTGCCTTTCTTTGTAACCCCAGGACTTGTAACAGTGCCTGACACATAGTAGGTACTTAATAAATATTTATGACTTGATTTATTGTGGGGCATGTTCACAAAAGCAACTTGTTTTAAGGGGTGTCACTGTGAATTCCCTAAGTTGTTTGATAATTTTGATTATATTAAATTTAAAAGGTTTTGCACAAACAAAACCAATGCAATCAACATAGAAAAATTGGAAAAAATATATAGCAAGTATCTCTGACATGGGCCTCATTTCTCAAATAATATAGAGAATGGAGTCAAATTTATAAGAATAGAAGACATTCCCCAAATGATAAATGGTCAAAGTACATGAATAGGCAATTTTCAGAGGAAAGCAAAGCTATCTATAGTCATATGAAAAATCTAAATCACTATTGATTAGAGAAATAAACATTGAAACAACTCTGAGAACAGGTTAGAAATATGCCCAAAAGGCTATAAAACTTTTGATCTAGAAATAAAACTAGATAGTTCTATATCCAAATAAGATTTTTTTAAAGGAAAAAAGACCTATTTGCACAAAAATTTTATAGCGGCTTTTCTTGTGTTGGCAAAGAATTAGAAATTGAGAGGATATCCATCAATTGGAGAATGGCTGACAAGATATAGTATATGACTGTAATGAAATACTATTGCGCTATAAGAAATAACAAACATGATGATTTTAGAAAAACTTGGAAAGGTCAACATGAATTGATACAAAGTGAAGTGAGCAGAACCAATAGAACATGGTATACGGTGACAGTAATATTATACAATGATCAACTATGAATGGCTTAGCAATACAATGATCTAAGATGATTCCAAAGAACTTGTGTTGAAATATGCTATCCAACTCCAGAGAAAGAACTGACATAATCTGAATGTATATTGAAGCATATTATTTTTCACTTAATTTTCTTTGCATTTTTTTGTTTTTTTTATATTAGTTTTCTTCTATAACATGACCAACATGGAAAAATTTTTTTTGCATGATCAGACATGTACAACCTCATTCAAATTGCTTACCATCGGTGATGGGGAGGAAAAGAATTGGGAATTCAAAATTGTAGAAAACAAATGTTAAAAATTGATATTGCATGTAATTTGAAAAAAGTTATTTTAAAATATTTTAATCATATTGATTAATGTCTTGATAGAGTAGGGGAAATAACTTTCAGAAACTAGTAGGGGAAATAACTTTCAGAAACTAGAACAGCCTATTATCTTTTCCATTATGTGATGAAGGTTTGGATTGACTAAAACTCACATTTTACAACCTGTGTGAAGAATATGCTTACTTTGTCAGATTTTTTTTAACTCTTTTTCTTTTGTAATGCCCACTCTGAGTTATTCTCACAGATTGCACCTGGAGTCAAAGATTGGTTCCCCAAAGGATGATTCTTTCTCAGGTTCTAGGTATAAGCCCATAAGTGTCTCCTCCTATTTCTTAGTAATTTTTCATCATGTCTGACTTTTTGTGACCCTATTTGGGGTTTTCTTGGCAAAGTTACTAGAGTGGTTTGCAATTTCCTTCTCCAGTTCATTTTATAGATGAGAAAATTGAAGCCAACAAGGTTAAATGATTTGCCCAAGGTCACATAGTATCTAAGGCCAAAGTTGAACTCAGGAAGATGAGTCTTCCTGACTCTATGCCCTAAATATATTTCTTAGAAGTCCCCAAAGCTAGGCTTGTCATTAACAGTCTCCTGGTAGATATAATTAGCTCTTTTTAAAAGACATTTACTCAAGTGATATAGCAAGAATACTATTTCCATCCTCCCCACACACACACACACACACAAAAAGAAACCCTTGGATGCACTTTCCCACAAATAGGATATGATGGGCATTCAAAGAGAGAGTGGGCTCAAGTTTAGAGCAAAAGGGGAATGAGGCACAAGCATAACATACATGGGTATCAAAGGCAACTCCCAAACCTTAGTACCACTGGGTCTGAAAATCCTTTTTCTCTTTGTAGAGTCTTCACTATCATTTCCTAACATCAGCTCCTCTTAGTAGCTTGACCCTCAATTGCTAGGGGTCAAGTTACTTCTTTGAAGTTACTTCTTCCCTCTGGTGACTGTCTCTCTGTATCCATGTTTGTCTGGAATGTGTATCTTTACTCTCCACTGAACAAAGAGTCTTCTCCAAGTCTAATAACCTCACTTCAAAGCAACATGGCAAAAATGGGGACACTCACTCTGAGAATCTCAGTCCATTACTAATCTGAGTCTTATCTGCCTTGAGATCTTCAGGGTTTAGCTATTTAAAGATTCCATAGGCATGGTTAATCTATTTACTTGACAAATCACACTGTTTCTTTCTTGATACAATTAGATAAGTTTTCATATCATAAAGGGAGCTATATTATGTTACTACATCAACTTAAAAAGAAAACTCAACAATTACACTTATGCAACCCCCTTTTCAGGCAACTAAGTAGTACAGTAAATGGAGTACCAAGTTTGGAGTCAGGAAGATCTGGGTTCAAATTTGGGCTCAGACAATTTGTGTGACCCTGGGCACGTCATTTAATCCCTTTTTGCCTCAGTTCCTTATCTATCAAATGATGGAGAAGGAAATGGCAGATGCTCCAGTATCTTTGCCAAAAAAACTCCATGGACAAAAGTTCATGGAGTTGTATAGAGTTGAACACAACTAAAAACAACAACAGCCACCCCTTTTTGATCCTGCCCACTTAGACACCTACTTGGGAGACTTGAGGGCCTCTGGTACATACTCTGTTTCCCTGGGATGGATGTACCCAACATTTCTACAAGTTCTTGGATCCATTATGTTGAATTTAATATTGAAGGGGCTTGTGGAAGGAGAAAGGAAAGAGTTGCTAACTAGTGTAATGAGGAACACCTACTAAGAAGAGCTATTGGAGAAAGGGATTGGGGAAGGTTGCCAGTACCAGTAGATTGGGGATTCAGGAGCTAGGCAGGAAGGAGATGATCTATTCATGAGCTATTGACTGAGTGAAATCCTTACTGCTAATCAAGCAGGAGATAGAAAAGACAATGATACCCTGTCCCTTCTCTCTCTCCAAGGGAGAAGTCAAATGCTCTCTTGTTTTATCTATTTACTTTCACTCCCTGCTGCTGTCCATCCCTGTTTGACTTTGTGAAAGGCAAGGTAAGCCTGAATGTTTCAGTAATTTCCTATATATTTATAGTTACTTCTAAGCCTTTAAACTATAATGAAATTGTTGCCCAACAAAAACCAAAACTGTTTAATGTATTCTACTCAATGTGTAAACATGGGATTTGGTGAGGCAAGGAGAGAGTTCCTTTTTAAGAAACAAGAAACATTTGTTTTGTTGAACTGAACTGGGGACTAGTAAGTAGCTAGTATGTGTGTGTATAGAGAGCTGGCCTTAGATTTTCATAAAGATTTTAAAAATAAACTGGTCTAATATACCATGATTCTTCTAGATTAATTTCCTTCACATATATATAATACTAGAAATAGAGAGGAAAGTCATATCCTCTTAGCTGAAAGTGGTCTGATGACTGATTGTCTCTCACATACAGTTTGAAAGAATTCTAATGTCCAAGGGGGAAGAGGAGATCAAGAGGGTCGTGCAAGCTCAGTAGACTGGCAGCAAAGGTACCAAACACATTGGTGTGGTTGCTGAAGTGATGCTACTAAATCCTAAACTCATTTGAAAAATAAAAATGAGCAAATGAAACACCTATGTTTTCTGTCACTTCCTAACTGGCATTTTAATGTGTTATCTATTTACTTTTCTCTACTATATATAATATCATAGGACTTAGATCTGGAAGAGTCCTTGGAGATCATTTAGTCTAATCATTTCTTTTTTACAGATGAAGAAACATGGAGTGATTTGTTGAAGGTGACTCAATAGTATCAGAAACAGGATGGAACTCAGGTTCTCTCACTTTAACTACAATATATCACTCAGTAAGTCAGCCTTTGTAGACCCAAAGAAGGTTGGAGCTGGAGGGTACCTTAGAAATCTAATCCAAGCTTTTCACCTTACAGATGAAGAAACTGAGTGTCAAAGAGAGGAAATGATTTCCTAAAAGTCACATAAGGAATAAGTGGGTCAGCATGAAGTAGAAAGAGTGCTGGATTTGGAGTCAAGAAAGACCTAGATTCTTCCTAGAATCCCACTTCTGACACTTCATATTGTGTGATATTTCATTTCATTTCAAATCCTTTCTGGTGGATACATGGTCATTTCTACTCTCTGGGTCTTATTTTCCTACTTATAAAATGAGGGGATTGGGTCAAATTACTACTGAAGTATCTTATCTCTTTCTTATTAACATTTATTTTTATTCTTAACAAATGCCAAATAAAATTAAAATTTCCATTTTCATTGTAAAATAGGAGAGTATTGTTCATAAAACTACAATTTTTCTTCTTAAGAATGCAATAAATTCAACATGTTGCTTTCAGAACTGTCCTGTTTATTATTCCCTTTGGTTTTTTCCTTCTGTTGGCTCCCAATTTGGGGGCTGAGGGAAGGGGACCTCTTTTCCCTTCAACCTTCCTACCACTGCAAAAACAAACAAACAAAAAATCCTTGTAAGAAACAGGCATAGTTAAGCAAAACAAATCTCCACATTGGCCACATCCAAAAATGTATTTTTCATTCTGCACCTTAAGTCTATCTCCCCTCTTAACAGGAAGTAGGCAGTATGCTTTGTCTTTGAACTTCTAGAATCCTTGGTGATCATCACACTGATCAAAGACCTTACATGTTCAAAGTTGTTTTTGTATTGGTTCTTTTTACTTTATTTTAGATCAGTTTGTTAAAGTCTTCCCAGGTTTCTCTGAAGTATCCCTTTCATTATTACAACATATATATGTTTTTTATATATCCCCTTCCCCAAACATATAAACATTTGAGTAATTTTCTGATTTCTTTGGGGTATTTCTCTGTCACAGTTTTAGTGACTTGATGAATGGTTTCAAATTGCTTTTGAGAATGGCTGAACTTTTTTCTAGTATAGAACTATTCCTTTTTCCATATTATCTTGTACTTATTTATCTGTGTAAATGCTGAATTTCCTCAGGAGAATAAAAGTACCTTGAGTATAGAAATTGTTTGTTTTGTTTTTTGTTTTTTTTTGGTCTTCTATTTAGATTCCTAGCACATGGAACAATATTCTATATATCATGTACTTAATTATTGCATGTTGACTGAATGGTTATTCCTGTACTTAAATTTCTCTATATTCTTTTTCTTTTTTCCTTTTTAATTCTTACCTTCCATTTTAGAATTAATACTGAATATTGGTTCCAAGGCAGAAGAGTGGTAATGATTAGGCAATGGGGTTTAAGTGACTTGCCCAGGGTCACACAGCTAGGAAGTATCCTAGTTCAGATTTGAAACCAGGATCTCCCTTTTCTAGGTCTGGCTCTCACTCAATCCATCAAGCCACCCTAGCTGCCCCTTGCCTTTAACTTTAGATTAGAATTTCACTGAGGATAGAGGCTCTGTCTTCTATGTTTTAATATAATTTCCAGGCTACACACATATTAGCACTTCTTTTCAGTCTACCCAAATCCAACCTATCCTTCTACACAGCAAGTGAATACACCTTACACTTTACTAGAAAGACTGAGGTCCCTTGACATAAACTTCCCAAATTTCTCTCCTCTTTTCTGAAGTGCTGAATATCTTCACACACCCTTTCTTCTCTTCTCATAAGAAGAGGCACTCCCACTTCTTTAAGGCCTCCCAATTCCCCCAAGCCATCAATCATCCCCCTTCCAGAGTCTGGTGCCACTCTATCTTTCCAGCCATTACTCCCCTTCACATATTCTGCATTCCAGCAAAACTGGACTTACTCACCATCTGTTCTTGTCCTGTCCTCTCTGGGCTCTATTTAAGCCTTTGTTTACAAAATCCTCATGCCTGCAATGAGATCCTTTGCTAATCTCCATCTGTTAAACTCCTTCATTTAATTCAATGCCCTACAGGGATGACACTTTCATGACACTTGGCTTAGAAGATACTTCTCTTCACCTAAAAGTTCTCTTCCTCCATCCTATGTTTGTATGTCTGTTTGTTTGTTTGAAATCCTTACTTTCTGTTTTAGAATCAGCAGTGTTTTCAAAGCAGAAGAGCAAATAATTGGGGTTAAGTGACTTGCTGGGGGACACACAGCTAGGAGAATCTGAGATCAAATTGGAACCCAGGACCTCTCATTTCTAGACCTGGTTCTCTATCCATTGAGACACCTAGCTGTCCCAAACCTGGTTTTTATGGCACCTAGTCTGGATCTCTCCTTTGTCCTTGTCATATTCTGTGATACATGTATCATAGTAACTTGTGTAATAAGTGTTATTCCCTTTCTTGAATTGTAAGCTTTATGGAGGCAGCCTCTAAGACATTAAAAAATTTTGTTGTCTAGTGCTCAGCATAGGGACTTGCCCTTTAAAATGGTCGTTGAATCGAACTGAAGGCTATATTCAAGACCTACTTTCTCTGAAGCTTTCCTGACCCTTCACTTTTTCAGCTCCTATAGTTGTCTGCCCCAGATAAGGAGCAGCTTAATTGTTCTGTAGATGTTCTTGTATTGTTCTCTAGCTGTTCATATGGGTCAATCTTGCTTCCCAATTGCTTCATAAACTCCTTGAAGGTAGGGACTAACATCTTTAATTCAATTCAATGAAATGCAATGAACATTTGTCAAATCCCTTTTATGTTGGGACAATATTCCAGGCACTGGAGGAATTACAAAGTTTAGCTAAGTCCCATGCATGTACTTATGCAGTTTATAATTTAGTAAATGAATTAGACTAAAACAAGTGACCATAATTCAAAGAATTTCATGATAAGAGCTTAAGAGGCTGTTAAGTTAAATTTTATGTCATGATTAAAGAAGCAAAGTTTTTACCAGCAGATTAAGTGCCATTTGAATTGAGCTTTAAAGGACAGGTAGCAATAGGACTTTCTTATAGTTAGGAGATCTGGGTTTAAATCCCATGTTGATGCTTACTGTGTGATTATGTCCTTTAACTTCTAAGCCTCAGTTTCTTCATCTGTAAAATGGGGGAAATAATTGCATCAATATTAAAGCAGTGTATGTACCTAGTAGAGGCAGCTAGGTGGGGATAAAGTGCCACACCTAGAGTCTGGAAGACTCATCTTCCTGTGTTCTAATATGGCTTCTGATACTAGCTGTGTGACTTTGGGCCAGCCATTTCACCCCATTGGCCTCAGTTTCCTCATCTTTAAGATGAGCTTGGTGAAGGAAATGGCAAATCACTCTAGTACCTTTGCCAAGAAAACCCCAAATGTGGTTACAATGAGTGGGACACAACTGAAATAACTCAACAATAAAATGTGTCTATTATTGCTGTGCTTATTATCAGTAAATGAAGTGGTAAAAGGAAAACATTCCAGTTATAGGGTATGGCTTGATCAAAAGCATGCAGACAGGAAAGTCCATGATATGCTAGAGGACAGAGAGGAATTCAATCTGATTGGAATATACTATACGTGAATCTTTGCCCTCCTCTAGAGGCAGCAGGGTGCAGTGGAAAGTACATTCCACTTGCAGTACTGAATGAACCTGATACCAATCCAAATCCAAGTCTGAATATTGGCTCTACCACTTTATATGAACTTGAGGAAATCTCCAGATCTCATCTACGTCATCTGTGAAATGAGGGGGTTAGATTGGGAGGCCCTTTCCAGTTCTAGATCTATGACCTTTGTATATCTCTTAGACCAGAAAAATTCTGTCTACTATAAATTGTTCGTTTTGTCTTGTTTTACACTGATTATAGGATACATGAGTAGAAGAAACTAGTACTTTTGCATTAATATCAGCCATCTTATATTTTCAGTCTTTTATAGCTCACATAGCATCTGTCAATTTTCTAGACTATACACTGGCATTTCTCATTTCATAATCAAGCCTCCTATTAAATCCAGTTAATCTCTTAGAAAAGTGGGCTCTTAAGACCATAAAACTCAGACTGGAAGAGATCTTAGAAAGTCTTTCCTATTTCTCTTAGTTTCTAAAATAATTTGTTGTATCTCTCCAGTAAAATGTAAACTCCTTGATGACAGATACTGTTTTTCATTTTGTCTTTACATCTCTATCATTTTATAAAATGATCTGCACATAGTAGGCGCTTAATAAAAGATTGATCAATTGTTTAGATAATAGGGAGTAGTGTGAGATAATGCTGGAAATAAAAGGTAGTACCAAGTTGCAATGGGCCTTGAATGCCAAGCAAAAATATTTGACTTAATACAGGTTCAATTACCTACAATCTATGTGACCTTGGGGAAATCAGCTCTCTGGGCTTCAGTTTTCTAATCTGCAGAATGAGGGCATGGGACTCAGTCATTTCTAAATCCCAGTATACCTCTAAATCCTATCCTTCCATCCACCTTATAAATTGTATTTGGTAGGCAACAAGAAGTTACTGAACATTCTTAAGCATTGGACAGGACATGATCAGAGCCATGATATTTTTGTCTTCTGTTTTAAAGTATGGTCTCTTCTATAGCCTCAGAAATCACAAAGCTAGGCTCGGTAATGCCTGGTTGAAAGCCACAATATGATGGGGACCACATAGGGAAGACATAGTCAAGAAAGCAAGAAGATAGGACACAATGGACTTCTAAAGATTCTTTAAAGGAAGGTTTGGGAACTAAACCCCACTTCCAGGGAGAGAGGAAGATAGTAAGGGTTGAGGAGACAACTGGATTTAAAATCAGAGGACCTGGGTTCCTCCTCCAGCTCAGACACTATATGACCTTGGGCAGGTCAATTCCTTTCTCGAGGCCTCAGTTTCCCCTTTTGTAAAAATAGGGTTTGGACCACATAGTCCCTAAGGTCCCTTCAGACTCCTAAATTTTATGACCCTAGGAGTCTTCTCAAACCCATGACCCCACCTTTTCTCTTTATTACCTTTTCCCCTCCTCTCCCTCCCCTTTCCTTTTCCCCTCTCCCTCCCCTCCCTGACAGGAATCCAGTCGCCCTTAGCAACAACAGCCAATTCGACTATTGGCGGAATCTCCGCTGGAGAGGCGGGGCAAAGGGGGTGCTGTCACTTCCGCTCCGGTCTGGGGTCGGCGAGGGGAGCCGGAGGCAGCAGAGGAAGCTGGGCGGCGGCCATCTTGGATCTCTGAGGAGAGGCGGCAGCAGGCTGCGGAGATTTGGGCAGCGGAGGCAGGCAGGGAGGCGGGCGGGCGGGGCTGGGGAGGCAAGACGGTGACGGGAGACTACGGTTGCTTGCCTGAAGCCCTTTCCATGATTGGCGCCTGTGACCCTCCGCAGCCTGCCCTTCACTCCTCTTCCAGGGCTGCTGGTGCCGAGGTGTGGAGGCCCCGGTGCTGAAACCTGAGGCGAGGAAGAGGAGCCGCCGCGGCCGGAGGAGTGCGAAGCTCGCGGGAATCCGGGAGAGCCTGGCGGGCGGACCCTGCAGTCTCCCCTCCCTTCTTCCCCTGCCCAGCCTGGCCTGGCCCTGCCCTGCCTGCTGCCGCTGTCTCTGCTCGTGCTGCTCCTCCCTGACCGCCCAGCACGGAGCCAGGACGGACCTTAGAGACCCCCTAGGCCAAACCCACCTCGCCCTCCATCGCCCTGTCCTGGGCACCACTCTCCTTCCAGGACTTTCCCACGCCTGAAGCCTCCCCGCCCCTCCAGCTGCACCGGGGCGGGGAGGGGGGAAAAGGGGTCGGTGTCCGGTCCCAGACCTGGGGGGTGGGGCTGCGAAAGCAGCATGAAGCCCGGAACCTGCCCGGGGAATCGTTGGGCCAAGCCTGGGATCTAGACCACTGTGCGGGGGGAGGGAGAAGGAAGCCACCCTCCCCCATGGTGCCCCTTCAGAACCACTACTGAGACTGTCCTGTGGCCACCGGACCGGCGAGACTTGATTCTTTTTTGTTGTCGTTCCTTGTTTTTTGGGGGTAATTTTTTTGTCTTTTTTTTTCGTTTTGTTTTGTATTTCCTCTCTTTCCATTGTGGGGGAAAAATTAAAAGTGAATTAAAATGTCCACTAGGACCCCCTTGCCAACGGTGATTGAGCGAGACACTGAAAACGTAAGTAGCCACGGTAATGCAGCAATTCATTGGTAGCATTTGTTTTATTCTGGGAGATGTTTCAAATAGTGTTGTTGCTTGAACACTCTTCTTTCCGGAAGCTAAAAACAACTGGGTAAATTTTGTCAGCAAATCTGAAAACAGACTGTTAACATTCAGCATTCAATAAACACTAGGCGCCTATTGTGTGCAGCCGTGCACTTAACTTGCCTGCTGTGAATGGCCTTAGGCTGGTGTACTTGAAAGAGTACTAGTTTAGACCTGATCCTACTTAAAACCTTTGTGACTGGGCAAATCTCAAACTCTGAGACTCAGTTTCCTTTTTGGTGAATTGGGTGTAGTACTGGGAGTAGGCATCTATCTCAGAGTTGTTAGGAGGAAAGCACTGTATGTAAACCTTGAAAGGCCATATATTTTATAAATGAAATCTTAGGAGTCTGGCGTTGGGACAAATCCAAAGTTGTGATGTGGTCTCGGTTCTCTCGGAGTTAGTGGGGAGGTAAGAGCTTCTGGGTCCTAATCTAGGCTTTAAATCTGCACACAATGGGCAGTAGTAAAATCCTGAATTGATCCAAGAGCAGTTATTGTTGTGTTTTCTTAAAAATACTTATTTTCAAACTGACTAGGGATTGTTAATTAAGTAATATCCACTGATGTTTGAGCTGTGAGAACATATTTTGTGTTGCCTTAGTAGGAGTGGTATTGACTAATAAAGTCTAAATGTTGCTGTTGTACTAGTTAGTATAACTTGTTTGGGTCACCTCGACAGAAGTCAGTCTCTTAAAAAATGCCTTTAAAAATTCTTTATGATCAATTTGGGTGGTAGTCAGAAACCACTAGATGAAAAAAATATTTAAATTACTCAGAATCCACACTCTTAAAAAATAGTTTTTGTCACATCTCTTTTGAGGGGGGAGGAAAACAGAAAATTTTTTTTATTTTTCTTGCTTGTTTGTTGTTGTCAGTTACTGTCTTTGTGATTCTTTTAAAGGAGAATTCCTTAACCTAGGTCCTGGAAACTTAAAAAAAATTTTTTTGTTTTATAACTATTTAAATACAATTGGTTTCCTTTGTAGGCCTGTGTATTTTATCTTACACATTTAAAAGCATTCCGAGAAGGCCCATAAGATTCCCCAGACTGCCAGAGGGATCTATAAGATTAAAAAAATGTTAAGAAACCTTGTTTTAAAGTGATAACTTCACCTCCCCTCAAACTTTGGGGTAAATTATATCCAAATGATTGAACTCATGCAGTTTTTAGAACAGAACTGATTGAATTAATCAGCTAAAATTCTTGGCTGCAAAAATATCAGGTTAAGTAATTATTAGAAACCAAATGCTGTACTTAAATTAAAAGTTTTATTGGTAACTAGACCTAAAAGCATTTATTACATGCCTACTACATGCCAGACACTGCCAGGTTCTGGAGCTACAAAGACAAATGAAATTGGCCCTGCCCTAAAGGAGCTTAATTCTATTGGGGAAACTATGTAAATAGGTAAATAAATAGACAAAGTATACAAAGTAAATAGAAGGTGATTTGGTGAATGGATACAATAGCAGCTGCTGGCATCTGGAAACGCTTCTTGTCAGTGAGGCACTTGAATGGAACTTTGAAATTAGAAATTCTAAAAGGTAGAGTTGAGCATGGAATGCCTTCCAGATTTGGACAACAGTCAGCCAAGGCACCTAGGCTGGAAATGATAGGAGGAGCAGCAGGTAAGCCACTTTGGTTGGACAGTAGAATTAGTGAAGGTGTAATAAGTCTTCAAACAGGTTCATGTCAGCCAGTGAAAGACTTTAACTGCCCAGCAGAAGAGTTTGTATTTTATTCTTGAGGTAATAAGGAGCCACTGGGAATTATTAAGGAGGCTAGTGACTTGATCAGACCTGTATTTTAGTACTATTCAGTACTATTACTTGGGCAACTGTACAGAGTAGGGAGCCTATTAGAGTTGGGGAAATGACTTGAGGCAGGGAGATCAATTAGGAAGGCTGTGGTAGGCCAGGTAAAAAGGTAGATGAAGGTCTGAATTTGTACCGAAACTAGGGCAGTGTGAAGGTGGCTGATTTTAGATTACTTTAGAAAAAGATTCCTTGCTTCTCTTAGGTATTCTTCACTCTTAACTACTACACTGAGCAACTAAATGTTGCCGAGTGGTATCAAATGCCTAAGTTTAATCCCCACACACTGCTACTTGTTGGTTGGCCATCTGGTGATTTAATCTCTTGTAAAATTTGGGACATAGTATCTCCAGCATATAATTATGTTGGCTACTTCGTTAATAACAATAGGTTGTTGTTGGTACAGTAATTATAAATGATATGTTTTACTTAAATGCACTAAAACCAAAACTGAACAATAGAAAAATCTTAAACTTAATGGATTAAATATTTTTTCTTTGAAGAGCTTGTCTTTGATTTCTTTCTTTTTTTTTTTAACCCTTACCTTCCATCTTGGAGTCAATACTGTGTATTGGTTCCCAGGGAGAAGAGTGATATGGGCTAGACAATGGGGTTCAAGTGACTGCCCAGGGTCACACAGCTAGGAAGTATTTGAGATTAGATTTGAACCCGGGACCTCCAGTCTCTAGGCCTGGTTCTCAATCCACTAAACCACCTGGCTGCCCCCCCTTGTCATTGATTTCTGACTTGCTGATTTTTTTCTTGGAATGCTTAGTGGAATGGATCAAGCAAAAGGTTAGTCAGATTTGACTATCTGGAGTAAGGTCAAGAACACAATTCTTCATCTCTAAATTGACATTAAAAACAGTAATGGAGCAGATTTCCTATCATAGTCTGAGGCAACAAGAATATCCAATGTTCACCACTCAAACATATATTTCAGTTTGTGAATCTGGATGAGGGAAGAATTTGTATGTTTAAAATTTTAAGAACAAATGATTTAGGCTACAAGTAGTTTCTGAGTTTAATTTTTTGCCTCCGTTAAGTCATCTAACATTTGATGACATGAATACACTCTTGTTTTGTAGTGTATCAACAGGTGAAACAAAACTGGCCCTGCTCTTTAGGAGTTTTCATAGACTAAGAACCCAGATTAAAATACAAATTGTAATAGGATGTTGCATGCATAGGAATGGTCCGGAGTAGTATGGTAGATTCTAGAAAGGTGGAAGGTTACAAGGAAGCGGTAGCTAGCACTTGAGCTGGACTTTGAAGGGGAATGTATTTCAGAGATAATATATGAAAAGGCTTAGAAATCAGGAGAATATAAGGAAACTGCATGCAATAAGCCTTGAAGGGTTCATACAGATAAATGTGGGGGGCCAAGGACTGCACTTGGCTGTAAAGGAGCACTGAAGACTTTTTTCCTCCATGCTGTTTAGAAGACATAATAAAGATTGTTCTGGCCATTTTTATGCCGGATGGGAGAATGGGGAGAGGCCAATTAAAAGGCTCTTTCAATAGATCTGTTGAGAGTCAGAGGATTTAAAGTTGGAAGAGATCTAAGTGACTGTCTAGGCCAGGAGTTGGCAGACTATCATCTGAGGTGGCCTGTTGCCCGTTTTTATTTTTTACTTTTTAAAAACCCATACATTTTGCCTTAGAATCTATACTAAGTATTGGTTCCAAGAGGGGAGAGAGATAAGGACTAGGCAGTTGGAGTTAAGTGACTTACCCAGGGTCACAGCTAGGAAGTGTCTGGCCAAATTTGAAAGCAGGCCCTCCCAACTTTAGGCCTGGCTTTCTGTCTACTGAGCCACTCAGCTGCCCTCTGTTTTTATTTAAAAAATAAAATACACTTGCATTTTTTACTTAAAAATGTAAAAACCATTCTTAGTTTGTGCTTACAAAAACAGGTGTCAGGGCTGGGCCTATTACTTAGTCTAGTTATTACTTAGCAACTACTTAGGCTAGTGATTCTCCAACTTTTTGGCCTTGGAACCTTTTACAAAATTAAGAACCTCAAAGGACTTTTATATTGGGTTATGTTTGTTGATAGTTACCACATTATAAATTGTCTTAGTTTTATTATGAAAATAGTTTTGACCTCAAGGATCCCTTGAGGGGGTGAGGGTTATGTATGGAGGGAGGCAGATCACAGTTTGAGAAATGATGATCTAGTCCAGTACCTTTATTTAAGAAGATAGTCCCAGAGATCCCTTCAGGGTCATGTAGATAAGCAAGTAGTAGAACTGGGATTCAGATCTAGGTCCCCTGATTCCTGCACTAGGATTATTTGCATTGGAGGTAGAGGTAAAGGTAAAGGAGATGATTTTACAAGAGAGATTTTAGAATTTGCAACAATTAGATGTTGACTGAAGAACCAAAGGCAATGGAGATTTTTAGCTTGGATGGTCCCAAAGAAGGTGATGGTTGCCATCAGCAAGGAAGAAAAAGGGTGGAAGACAAGTTGTAGAGGTAGAAAATTAACTTTCAGTTTTGGACATGCTGTGTTTGGGCCTCTTTGAACTCTGATTTAACAGTTTATAATTTTGAGAGGGTTAGTAATTTTAAGAGTTTTATAAGTTCAGGTTTTAAAATTTGGTTTTAAATTCTTAATTTTCAGTCTATTACATATATTATGTGCATTCTTTATTGTATATTCATTAATCTTTTTTTACTCCACTAATCGAAAGTTGCTATATGTTTTTCAGAATTGTTCACCTCAATTTGTTTATAGTAACTCTTGTCTTGGCTTGTTCAAGAAAGATTTGAAATGCCTTTTATTCCCTGAAGTACATCTCAAAACTAAAACTCAAATTCATATTCGACATGAACAATTCCTGTAGGCATCTCATGAAGATATTAAGTTTTGTTTGCCCTAGTAATTTTAGTCAACAATTATTTTGGCAATTTTGGGTGCTTTACTAAAATTCAAGAGCTGTTAAAAGTAACTGACTATAAAAATATTTTGTGTTCATTCTTACTTGAACCTCACAATTCAATGAGGATAGGTACACATTTTACAAGTGAGGAAACTGAGGCTTCAAGAGGTTAAGTGATTTCCCCATGGTCACACAGCTAGGAAACATCAGAAGTGGGGTTTTGAACCCAGGTCTCCTGACTCAAACACACTATCCACTACACTACATTACAAGTTAAATCATTTGTTTTTAATTTTGATTATTGAATATTTTATATCATAAGATGAAAATGTAATATTTCATCATAAATCCCCTTTCAGCTCCCTATTGTGATTTGAATCTCCAATATTAAACTGATGGGTGTGTAGAATTACAAAAGATTTAGAATTTTAGTATATAGAAAGAACCTTAGAAAACGTTTAGTCCAACCTCCTCCTTTAGCAAATGGAAAAAAGAAAGTTTAGACCCTTGCCTAAAGAGTCATATGCCAAATGATAGTTCAAATTCATACACTTGTAAATATTTAAACTTCTGGTCCTGATTTTTTTCCACAAACTCAGCCTGGTTTTTAAATTATTTCTTAATATAGTTAGGAAGGCTAATTTATATATGTGTGTGTGTGTGTGTGTGTGTGTGTGTATACATATATATATAAAATATATATATATATATAAAATATATATATATAAAACAGGAAACATCATTAAAAGTAGATCTCATTTAAAGGTTTTAGGGGAATGGATCTTATTACTGGATCAAATTAAAAACTCTGCTTCTTGCTTTGAGATCTTGGGAATCTTAATGAAACTCTACAAAGCAGAAATGTTTTTTAAAAATTCAAAGATTACAACACAGATCTATTATTTGTAAAGGTGACAGAGAATAAGCCTCTTGCAAGAGATTTAGTCCAGATGGATGAGGGGAAAAATAGTATGTTTAGGAAGTTATATAGATGATATATTTTGCCAGGAAAGAAAGTCACCAATTTCTTCTCTCTGTAAAATGGGTAGAATAATACTTAAAATTTAAATGCCTCCAGGGATTGTGAAAAAGGAATTCAATGGTTATTTAGTCAGCATAGCATATAATTTCACGGAACTCCTCTGGATCTTAAATTTTTTTTAAATAAAATTTTTTCCTCTCTCATCTCCTCCTGTTGGAGGAAAAAAACAAAACAAAACAAAACCGTTAAAACAAATATTCATAATGAAACAAAACCAAATTCCCACATTGACAGTATTAAAAAAATAGTATTCCTCATTCCACCTCCTGAATCCATTAGGCCAGTGGTGTGCTTATTCCGGAGGGGTATTCTGAATGCAAAGAACTGGGAATAGTAAATATTCAAGTAATACTTGGTCAATAAACATTTATTGAGCCTTTTTTGTGTGGCAGATACTATGCTAAACAGTGGGGATCCTGAGAAAAAAGCAAATGCTGTCAGAGTCCACGAATCTAGTGGAGGAGACAACATGCAAACAATCATGTACAAACAAACTATATACAGAATCGATAGGAAACAGTCAGCAGAAGGAAGGAACTAGAATTAAGAGGGATTGGAAAAGACTTTTTGTGGGATATTAGCTAAGACTTGAAAGAAGCCAAGAGGTGGGGAAGGGAGTGTGTTCTATGCATGAAAGGAAGACATCTTAGTTCAGGTAAAACTAGGAGGCCAGGGTCTCTGGATTGAAGAGTATGTGGAGAATATAAAGTAAAAGAACACTGGAAAGGTAGGGAAGTGGCCAGGTTTTGAAGGGCTACATAGTAACATTTTAATTTTTTAAACTTTCCACAATTGTGTCAGTTCATATTTACTTTTATTGGAAACTATTCTTTTTTAGATTTTATCATGCTTATAAAACAGTGGTCTAAATCCAAGTTCCTTGGGAAATCCGAATTTCTCTATAAGCATCTTGTAAGAATAAGTTGAGAGCTAGGCCATTGAGATGGGAGGTCCTAAGTTCTAATTTTGCCTCAGACCCTTCCTAGTTGTGTGACCCAACATTGCCAAGCCCCACCAATGTATTGATTCTTAGGAAGAAGGTATGGTGTTGTTGGGGTTTTTTTGTTTGTTTATTTTTTAAGAAAAAGCTTCTTTAGAAGAAATGCTTAACTACATTTACTTAATACATTCTGGCAAAACCTGAGAGTAAACCAGGTTTTGAGGTTCTAGACCATAAATACAGAAGGATTCCACAACAGAATTTGAAACCTTTCTTTCCCCTTAGTCATACCTCCTCTCAAACAAATCTTCCTAGAAATACCTATAAATCAGAGTACCAGATATATTTGATGTATGGGGGGGTTAGGAGAAGCACTGTGTTATAGGAAAAAGATTTGAAGTCAGGACAAAGATTTGAATCTTTGCTTTCCTATTCCCATCCACATAACTTTGGGCAAGTCACTTCCCCTCTATAGTCCTCTTGTTTCCTCATTTGTAATGAGGAAGTTGTATTAGATTATCTCCAAAATCCTGTACCACTTAAAACTCGATGATCCTATGGTTTCATCACTAGCAACAACTTGCTTGTGAAACATATTCTGTGGTTTTAGGTAATAGCCAGGAAAGCTTATTCTTGTTGATAGAACTGGGAGAAAAGCAAGTCACAAGTTTCCTTATATTACTTTTATTTAGGTAATAATCTGAATATTCATTCTTAAGGGAATGTGAAACTTCAGGATATCTTAAAAACTACTTTGTTTAGGGATAGTAAGCATTCTAAATATTTATTGAATTAAGCTTTGAGTCTCCAGCAATATTTGGAGTTGTTTGCTTGAAGGACCTGTGTTTGAAGTGATTTTTTATTCTTAGTACTAGTAATTGATTTATAGAATTATGGGATTATAGACTCTAGAACTAGAAGAAACTTTAGAGATTCTTATTTTAATAAAATATGTGGATGCTTAACGAGGTTTGTGATTTGGCCAGGATCACATGGATAATGAAGTATATATTTATATGTTGGTCCTTGGTTCCTTTTTTTTTCTCAACTGTTTTGTATTAAAATGACAACCTGAATATAGAATGGACTAAATGCTAGTAGATTAGAGTATTTTTCATATTTTGAAGCTACTATATAGAAACCAAACTTTCATCTTTGACTTCATGGATACCATACTTCAACTGAGATAGTGAAGGCTTGTTGTCCCAAATGATTCTAAGTGAAATTACTTATCGATGAGAATTTTTAAATATTAAAATTGTAATTATGAACCACATATTTTAAAATACAAGGAGTTTTGTGTTTTATTTTTTGTTTTTGCTAAATCATCTATTCTGCCTTCATTTTACCTATTAAATTAAAATTCTGGATAGGGATAAATTTGAAACCAAAGAGCAGGAAGGGTTTTCCAGAGATCAGCCTGTTTTCATCCTCTGCCCTTAAAACTTTTAGACAAAATAATACTTTAAATCTCAGTCAATCTCTGGAAACTGTTTCAGTTAATAGTATTCTCCCCCTCTCTTTGTACTTGTTTCCCTTCCTGCTCAACTCTTCTGTTTTAGGCCTATTAGTGATAGGCAAGTCTTATCCAGTCTATACTGGGTGGGATTAAAAAGATAGCTATTGTAATAGATAATAATAATAAGGGACTATATTTGATTGTAATTGGTAACTAACAGATCAGGCAGTTAGTTATCTTCTTTCTTTTGTCTGCCCTCCCTTTTTCCTGTTTCCTCCCTCTCTCCCAGCCTCCCTCTTCTTCAGCCTCTTCAGCTTCCCCTCCCCCCTTTCTTCTTTCTAAATCACTCAGGGTGAACTATGATGTTTCAAATGAAATAGTCTTTCTCTTCTTTATCTTCTGAAAAGGGTCTATTTGGGGAAAACAGGAAGGGATAGAGAATGGAGGTAAGAGGGATGAGGATTTCCCTAATACTACTGTGAGCCTTAGGTTGGAGGATGTTGAGAGAAATGTCTTGATAGATCTGGATTTCAGTCACTATCATAAACAGAGCAAGTCAGAGAGATATCTAGACTATTGTCCTTCTTTCTTCTGCCTTCAAAGTCACCAGGCCACCTCCAGTTTGATTCTCCAAAGTCCAAGAGAGAAATCAGCTGCTTCCTTCCCTGATAGAAGGCAACCAGGATCCACCAGGTAATCTTACAGTTGGTCTCGCTCCCAACTGCCTTTCCCAGGAACATTCCAAGTCAGAATACACTCATTTGACTGACAGTTGCTCCAAACTCAGCTGCTACAAAATCATTCTCAAATTCTCTCTTCCACACTGGCCCAAAATAAAGTATTATCCATATAGTCAAATGTATCAAGAATCTTTTGCTTTCCTTAGTGTGGAAACCCCCTCCCATCTATGTAGAGGCATCCCATTTATGATTTAGATAAATCTTAGAGTTGACTATATCTCAGAGGGATTATAGTGGTTACATTGTTATTAAGTGATAGGCCTTCCTAGCAAGGTAAAGACAAACTGACAAACTGATAGGAAAAATTGACCCATTACATTTTATACCTAGATAATCTCCAAATACCTACATGGTTTAGATATTTTAAAAGTTATATATTTTAAAAGTTGCATCATAAATTATAGGAATAAGGAAGAAATCTTTCAGATTTATGGATAGGGGATAAGTTCAAGACTAACCAAGTGAAAGGATCACACAAGAAAAAATGGAAAATTTCTGTCATTTAAAACTAAACCCCTCAACCCCCCAAATCTTATGTGAAAATTGGAAGGAAACCAGGTAAGGGGGAGAGGGAAGGCTCTCCTATCCAAGATAAATAAGGAATTGTTTAAAGAGCCATTCTCCTGTAGGTTAATGGTGAAAGGATGTGAATAGGCAGTTTTCTACAAAAGAAATCCAAGGTATCAAAAACCATAATGGTAGGGGATATTCATAATCACTAACAGAAGAGGATAAGCAGCTTTAAAGTTCTTCCTCATATCTATCAGACTGGCAAAAAATGATAAAATAGAAAATTGACATTGTTGGAGGAGCTATGGGGAAAACAAGTAGATAAGTACACTTTTTTGTAAATCTCAATTGGTCCCTGCATTCTGGAAAGCAATTTGGCACCACACTCACAGAGTTCCCAAACTGAAAATAGCCTTTGATGCTGTAGCAATACTACTACTAGATTTTTGTCCAAAAGAAATTGGAGAAGAATTTATATGCACAAAAGTATGTATAGTTCTTTTTATAATAGTCAAAAATTGTCCTATTGGGGAATGAATAATTAAATTGTGGCATATGAAGGAAATAGTATATGAATATACTATAAGAAATAATGAAATAGACAATTTCTGAAGGAACTGGGAAGACGTCTTCTGTGAACAGAACAAACCAAGAAGAACTACGAGTGATTTACATTGTGATAACAGCATTGTAAAGAAAAATAATTTTAAAATGCTAGAACTTTGATCAGTGCAGCGATAAACCACGAAGCCAAAAGAAGGAAGATTAAGCATGCAACTCATTTTCTTATGGAGAGGTGATGAACTTAAAATCTAGAAAGAGATACTCCTATTTAGCCATGGCTAATGTGGATACTTGTTTTACTGGATTAGGTAGGTATGTATTGAGGGATTTTGTGAGTTGAAGAAAACTAGTTTGACTGGTATGTCTTCAGACCCCCCAGGATGTATGCAAGTCCTAGAGATTGGACATCATCCCCTCCCTCCTTTTGCTGCATGGCACAGTTAAAAAGTTGTATGTACCTACATACTTGTTCCTCATTCTTTCTTCCTTCCTTATTGGTCAGTTTAGAAAACATTCTCATTTCATTAGTCTTGTTTTTTATTGTTATCTTCCTCTATTGTTAAACAGGCCACTCTTGCCCTTGTGAATATAAAATTTTGTTAACTAACTCTGTCTGGCTCTGTTGCTCATCACCCAAACTATCCTGCCCTGCAGATCTTAAAATAATTTGCTCAGTTGAGGGGAAGGAGTTAGTGGGAAGGACAATTTAGGGGGGAAATACTTGTTACTTGGAAAAATTGTAAAAACATCAAAAAATTAGCTAACAAACTAGTTAGTAATAAACCTAGTTGGGACAGTTCCATGGTTTCCTCCAGCAATATAGAAATTGGAGCATACAAGTGATAGGGACCTGGGAGGGTAAGAGGAAGGACCCAGTTAAGTCTAAAGGAAGGAAAGTGAAGGCTTTAGCTTGAGTATTGGATTAGAAGAATAAGTCTATCCAAAAAGCATCTATTATGCACAATGTGTTGTATTGGACACTGAGTATACAAAGATTTTTTTTTTAAGTCTGTAAACACATAGTAATCTTAACTATGAATATGCATGGAATGAACTCACCCATAAAATGGAAGAGGATAGCAGAGTGGATTAAAAGTCAGAATCTCACAGTATGTGATCTATAAGAAACATTTAAAGCAGGGAAACACAAACAGAATAAAGGTAAAGAAAGAGCTGGAGCAGAATCTATTATGCTTTTTCTAAAGTTAAAAAAATAGTAGTAGTAATTGTGATCTCAGACAAAGCAAAAGTGAAAATTGACCTAATTAAAAGAGAGGATGGAAATTACATCTTGATAAAAGGAACCATGGGTAATAAAATAATATCAATAACAATATTTGTTTACAAGAAGCTTATTCAAGTTGTATGTATTTGGGATGACAATGGAGAATATAGGGAACCATATTGAAGACAAAAAAGATTGAGCAAAAGTGAGACAGAAACAGAATTAGAGATTATATCCTTTAGCATTATGTCATTTTTGGCTTTTGTTGGTATATCATTTAGAGAGATATGGAAAAGGGAAAAGTAGGGGGGGTTATTTTTGTTGTTTAAATGGGGATGGGGAAAGGAAGATGAGAATTCAGTTCCAAGTCCAGAAGCTTAACTTATTATATGGACATATATGTATCTATTGAACATATATTTCTATATCACTGACAACATAAATGAGCACTGCAAAAGAAAAAAAAAGAGGAATTTTATAATCCAAAATCATAGAGGTGGCAGTGAGATCCGAGGAAAGAGCAACCTTTGGGTAGCAGAATTTAAGTGAAGATCAGGGCACATGAAAATAGAGGAAACCCAGGGTCACTGAGAGGATAATAGCACGTATATGGAAGTTTTTTAAGAATGAGGAAAGGGGTCAAGTTGGAGAGATTGAGAACCCTGTATTAAATTCCTTGAGAAGAGGAGTGGAATATGTTTCTTTCTCTTTTGGGGGTCTGGGGAGGAGAGTTTGTTTTCACCAAAAGTATCTAGATTGGGTGAATAATGATAGCAGAAGAAGTTTGGAAATAGCTCTCTTGGAGAAAGAAAAAAGAATATATTTACTCTTCTTATTTAGGTTTATGGTAGTGACAGTAGCCTGCTCTGAAAAGATTCAGGCTTATTTTAAGTGATAGAATTGGAAATTTTGTGGGATCAAATATGGGTACAATATAAAATGCTATATGAATGGTAGGGAAGAATGTTGACTAGTAGAAGGAAGAGAAGAGAAGAGGATTTTTGCATTGGTAGGTGGCAAGTCTTGAATTCAGGAGTAAGGGGAACAAAAGATTATCAAATATAGAAAGAACCAATTGATCAGGGCACTCTCCCTCTCTAGGATTCTATGATAATTAAGCTTTGTGTTGATGTAGAGATCATAGAAGGTGACAGCACATTTATTATTCCAAATACTAGGGAACTTCTTTATGAAGGGTATATGCTGTAAAGGTAGAGGTGTCAGTGATTTTTGGCCAGTAATCTGTATCAGTAGTAATTGGGTCTCTTGGGAAAGACTGAATTCCCACTCAGAATGAGCTCTTATTAGCCTCATTCCAAGGTGATGAGATAAAACAGTTTCAGAAGGTATTCCAATGTTGAGCAAACAGCTAACTCCTGATCTCCTAACTCACTGGAAGTATAGGACCTTTTTAGTACCTTTGGGATTCTGAGACTGGGAAATCTCTTATGGATATGAAGATTTTGCCAGTTTATAATGCTTTTCTGAGGTTCTAAGTTGCTGGCTACCCTAATTTAAGGAATGAATACAAGTGTTGATCAGGACCTTAAGAATCATCTTAGTGGATGTAGGTATTAGGGTATACAGATCATTCCTTTTCTCAAAAAACAAATATAATGGTTTACTTTAGGTATTTGGAATGAAATCCAAATGTTTTTATCTGTCATTCAAGACTTCATGATTGGTTGCATCTTAGCCTGATTATTCCTCTTCAGCCACTGAAACCTAACTGGACAATTTGTTTTGAAAACATCTCAAATTTCCATAACCAGGTGGGGCAATGGCTAGAGTGCTAGGCTTAGAATTAGGAAGTCTTGAGTTCAAATACAGCCTCAGAAACTTACTTAGCTATGACTAAGTCTAGCTTGTCATACTACTAGCCTAGTCAGGTCCCAACCTCTATCTGCCTGTTAACTCAGCTACAAAATGAAGATAATAAAAGCACCTACTTTGCAGAGTTATGAGGTTCAAATGAGATAATATTTATAAAATCCCTAAACACAGTATAGGCCTAAACACTGGCCTATTGTAGACATTTAATAAATTCCTGTTCCTTTCCCTGCCCCACCCCCCTTGTCTTTTCTCATGATTTTCACTCACAATATTTCCTTTGTAATACTTTTTTACCCTTACCATTGGCTGTCTTGCTACCCATCCTTTTAAGATCTAGTTTAAATGTGATGTCTCTTATTGTAATACAGTATATGTAATATAAACATGCTACATGTGATTTTTTTCTTTCCCTGAAATTTTCTTGAGTATCTTACTTCCTACTCCCCCAAAGGAATAACAGAATATAAAGTGGGAAGGTGACTATCTAGTTGAACTCATACTCAAAAGACCCATTCTCTTTCTATTCTCAACTACAACATGTGGCAAGAGAGCCACTTTGAAGACTTCTAATGAGGGGGAACTACCTCACAAAGCAGCCCATTCTACTTATGGATTGCACTAATTGTTAAGAAATTCTTCTTGGCCTCAAGCCCAAGTTTCCTACAACTTCCACCATCATTCCTGCTGGGATCAGCATTTAGCAGTGTTCTTAGTAAATATTGATTATTTGACTACTTACTAGAGAAATACCAAGTTTTATCCATCTTGCTCTCTATCCCTATCTTCTCCAGACTAACATTCCCCTGTTCCTTCAATTGCTCCCAGTATGACATGGGCTGAAGGACACTCATTCATTTCTAGTCTTCTGGGTGAAGACTTCCTTTGCATTTTCTAGCTAATCAGTATTATTCCTAATGTTGATGTCCAGACTTTTTGACTTTACATAATATTTTTTCCCTCTCTTTATATTCTTTCACCTTATCATATTTTATAATATATTTATGCCCTGGTCTTATATTCAAATGTAAACTCTTTGAAGTCTTGGACAGAATTATATATGATAATTTTTGTATCCCCTGTGGAGCTCTGAATGTTAGATGTTCAGTGATGATATTTCTTGAATGAATGTAACTTGTCATTAACTTTTCCTTAACACCTATGTTTAGTTTTATGTTTGGGAAAAGTTTGAGCATTTTCCACTTTAACAAGATTTGATTCCATTGTATTTTACAGTTGAGCTATATGGCAGATAGGTAGTTATACCTGCTAGGTCTGTTTTAATTAGTAGATACATTTAAGGAGAAGGATTAAGTACTGCCACAATTTTTTAAATTTAATTTCTTGACTTACTTTGGTTATCTAATGTATGAAAGATAGGCTGATTTGATGAATAGAAGGCTGGCCTCTGAGCTAGGAATATCTGGGCTTAAGGCCTACCTATGACTGATTGTTTTATCCTGGGCAAGTCGAAAACAAAGAGTGCCTTAGACAGCTCTGTAAGACAGTAAATTGAAAAAAAGTTGCTGATGTTCATTGGTAGAGGTGTTTCTTTATTGAGAATTCTCTGTGTCGGGGAAAATCACTGGTCTAGTCCCTCTCTCTTATCCTTGTTTACTTTGTACCTAAAATATCCAAACTATTGTAAGGAGGTTACTTTGCTTCAGAAAAGAATGATGCAAAATGGCAAATAGGAAGTCGATATCCAAGAAAGTAATGAGTTACTTTTGATTAGTTTAAGCCAATCTGGCCCATATAGAATATTTTTAAAATTTGCAAATGTAATTGTTGAGTCACTATCAATGGTATTTGAAAGATTTTATTTATATATATATATATTTTCATATATATACCTACATAGATATATACAATATGAAATATATATATGTTATATATAAATACTTTGTAAACCTTAAAGTGCTATATAAATGTTAGCTTTTTATTATTTTTGGAGTCTGGAAAAATGCTACAATATTGTACCACCAGTTTGTGAGTGTGGGAAACTGGGAGAATGGTGGTACTCTTGATAATAATAGGCAGATTAAGAAGAAAGTAAGGTTTGAGAGAAAAAGATGAGGAGTTCAGTTTTGGATATGCTGGGTCTAATATGTTTATAGAACATCCAATATAAGATATTTACTAGGCAGTTGGAAAAGAGAATTTGGAGGTTTAGAGTGTTTGTTTTGTTGATTGTCTGCATACTATCATGACTCCTATCTGTTCATTAGAATGATTCTGGTGGTGCATACTCCCCAAGGACCCATAACACACAAAGTGTTGGAAATAATGTTAATGCAGTTTAAACTTCAGGCCATGAAGGGCACATTTTTCCCTCTGAGATCTGATTGTTAAACATTTACCAAGCTATTCCTAGATCATTTCCCTCCTTTATATCTGCAGATAGAGCTATTAGTCTGGGAATAGGGAGGTGGAAGGGAACACTTCAAGGGTCCTTACTAGTTTGAGTTCATATTCAGTCCATGCTAACACAGATATATTGAAACCATGGTAGAATTGGACTGTGTGCTGTCTATAAATGTGATTTCTTTTCCTCCCCAGTCTGTATCCTTTTGGAATCATTGAGATTGCTATCTGTTAATTTTTCTAGGAAAAACTAAGCTGCAAATTAAAATTTTAAATGACCGTGAATCTTTTAAAAAATTGCCTGTATTCTCTAAAATTGAAGAGTAATTTTTTTTACCTAAAATTGAGTGCTAAATTATTTGTGTGTTCTATTTTTAAGAAAATATGATGTGTAAAAAGGTTGCGTTTACAAAACAAATGGGAATATGAAGAAGACCAAAAAATAACCCCTATTGTCAAGAAATTTGCATTCTGATGGGGAGAGACTACACACAAATAGCAGTGGACAAAGGATCTATTGGGGATAAATTTGAGAAAATCAGTAAAGGGCAAGACTATTGCATTAAGGAGAATCAAGACTTCCTTAAAAGTGGGATTTTAGCTGCAAATTGAAATCAGGATGCAGAGGTGAGGACGGAGAAAATTTCAGGCATGGAAAATAGATAGCTAGTGAAATTCCTGGGTCTAGAGCTATTGGAGTGACTTGAATGTAGAATAGCAAGGATACCAGTATCACTAAAGCATAGAGTATGTGAGGTAAGTATGTGAATTAAATATAAAAAGACTGGAAATTATATTATGAAGGGCTTTGAAAGTCATGGGATTTTATACAATATCCCAGAAGTCTTAAGTGTAGTTTTAATGTTAAAATTAGAAGTGGTAGAAGACCAGTGGAGTTTATTGAATAAGGAAGAAGGGATGACTTGGTCAGATGAATAGCAAAGTGGAGAATGGATTAGAATCCATGGGGAATGGATTGGGCAAAGGTTGAGCAGAGATCTGAGAAAGTCAGGGATGGGCAGTAATTACTTCTGTTTAGGAGATCAGAGAAAGAAATTCACCTGAGCTGGACCTTTAAGATACATTTCAGTAGGTATAGGTATGATGAGAAGGGTGGAGAAATGTGTTGATTATGACTGGGTTTATTTTGGATCATAATTGAAAAACTAGGGCAAGAGAGATTTTCCTCAGATACTTTAGAATTAGAAGTAGAAAAGCACTTTAAAGTATGTCTTGAAAAGGGGATGGGATGTAAAGCTCATAGGGAAGAAACTAGTTAGGTTAAACAGATTTTGGGCTACTCTTTAGTACTATTTTTTTTCCTTCCAATTTTTTTATTTTTTCAATTACATGTAGAAACAAATTTTTATAATTTTTTTACATTTTAGAATTCAGATTTTCTCCCTTCCTCCCCTCTCATCTTTCTTTCTTTCTTTTTTTTAAAACGTTATTTTATTTGGTCATTTTCATACATTGTTCATAGGAAACAGATCATTTTCTTTTCCTCCCCCTCAACCCACCCCCACCCCCACCCCTTCCCTAGCCAATGCTTAATTCCTCTGGGTATCACATGTGTCCTTGCTCTGAACCATTTCCTTGTTGTTGGTATTTGCATTAGGATGCTCATTTAGCGTCTCTCCTCGATCATGTCCCCTCAACTTCTGTAGTCAAGCAGTTGCTTTTCCTCTGTGTTTTTACTCCCTCAGTTTGTCCTCTGCTCGAGGATAGTTTTTTTTTTCTTCTCGTAGATCGCTGCAGGTTGTTCAGGGACATTGTAAAGCCATTAATGGAGAAGTCCATTATGTTCTCTTGTACCACAATGTGTCAGTCTCTGTGTACAATGTTCTCCTGGTTCTGCTCCTCTCACTCTGCATCACTTCCTGGAGGTTGTTCCAGTCTCCATGGAATTCCTCCACTTTATTATTCCTTTTAGCACAATAGTATTCCATCACCAACATATACCACAATTTGTTCAGCCATTCTCCAGTTGAAGGGCATCCCCTCATTTTCCAATTTTTGGCTATCACAAAGAGTGCAGCTATGAATATTCTTGTACAAGTCTTTTTCCTTTTATCTCTTTGGGGTACAAACCCAGCAGTGCTACGGTTGGATCAAAGGGCAGACAGTCTTTTAGTGCCCTTTGGGCATAGTTCCAAATTGCCCTCCAGAATGGTTGGATCAATTCACAACTCTACCAGCAATGCATTAATGTCCCTACTTTGCCACATCCCCTCCAGCATTCATTATTTTCCTTTGCTGTCATGTTGAAAAATCTGCTAGGTGTGAGGTGATACCTCAAAGTTGTTTTGATTTGCATCTCTCTGATTATAAGAGATCTAGAACACTTTTTCATGTGCTTATTAATAGTCTTGATTTCTTTAACTGAAAATTGCCTATTCATGTCCCTTGCCCATTTTTCAATTGGAGAATGGCTTGATTTTTTTGTACAACTGGTTTAGCTCTTTATAGATTTGAGTAATTAAACCTTTGTCAGAGGTTTTTGTTATGAAGATTGTTTCCCAATTTGTTGCTTTCCTTCTAATTATAGTTACATTGGTTTTGTTTGTACAAAAACTTTTTAATTTGATGTAGTCAAAATTATTTATTTTGCATTTTGTGACTCTTTCTAAGTCTTGCTTGGTTTTAAAATCTTTCCCTTCCCAAAGTTCTGACATGTATACTATTCTGTGTTCACCTAATTTACTTATAGTTTCCTTCTTTATATTCAAGTCATTTGCCCATTCTGAGTTTATCTTGGTGTAGGGTGTGAGGTGTTGATCCAAACCTAATCTCTCCCACACTGTCTTCCAATTTTCCCAGCAGTTTTTATCAAATACTGGATTTTTGTCCCAAAAGCTGGGGTCTTTGGGTTTGTCAAAGACTGTCTTACTGAGGTCATTTACCCCAAGTCTATTCCACTGATCTTTAGTACTATTGATCCAGGACATCTCAGAGAAGAGAAGAGTTTAGAAAATGCTATGTATGATAGCCTTAGAAGACCTTAAAAGTTGTGTTTAAAATGTGTTTAAAAATGAGTGCTTATAACTTGGGTGATTATTTAAATTAGATGCTTATGTGGTTGTAATACTAGTGACCTTTTAAGTTATACTGTAAGTGTTTGTAGGCATACCTTTTGAATGATTATAGTTAGTGGAAATTGGACAGGACTTTAATTTTAGGAAACCTTGGCTCTTTTTATATATAACTTGGTTACTAAATTGTTTTTTCACTTTGAACAAAATCACTTATCTCCTACCATGTCAAATGAGGATAGCACCTGTCTACAGTGTAACACCTATTCCACGTAGGTTTATTGTGAAGATCAACTATATGCAAAAAATACTTTAGAAGGGTTAATTCCTTGTTATTGATGTTTTAAAGAGAATCATATTTGTAAATTAGTTTGCTTTCAAGTGACTTGCCGAGGATCACACAGCTAGGAAGTTTTTGAGTTCAGATTTGAACCTGGGACTTCCTGTCTTCAGGCATGACTATTCACTGGGCCACTTAGCTGCTCCAATTCCCTATAATTCTAGTCTTCCAAATATTCATTCATTTCCTCTTAAATTTAAAATGGAAAGTTGCAATAAAATGGACAGATATTCCTAGAAGTTCATGACACGTTAAAATTAATTTTAATTTGTAAGCAATAATGTTATTTCTTCAACCAAAGACTTAAAACTTGGTAAAATACCTTGTGTCCTTTTATTTCCTTATTCTTGTGTATGTTGTTATTATTTTAGCACACATCTCATGGAGATGGACGTCAAGAAGTTACCTCTCGAACTGGGCGCTCTGGAGCTCGCTGTAGAAACTCAGTAGCTTCCTGTGCAGATGAACAACCCCATATTGGAAACTACAGACTCCTGAAAACAATTGGCAAGGGAAATTTTGCAAAAGTAAAACTGGCAAGACACATTCTTACAGGCAGAGAAGTAAGTACTGATTGTTACACTTTTGATTCCAAAAAAAAGTTCAAAGGTAGCCCATATATGTGTTTATAAGTAAACAAAAATGTCTATAAACACCTGTTTGTTTAAAAATATATAGTATGCAGTTAGTCAGAAGTGACTGGTTTTTCTAAGTGTTCATTAGTATCCCTAAAATAATTTAAAACTTTGTATTAGAATTCAAATAAAAGGTGTTTTAATGTCATTGATTACATATTTTGTCATTTTTGACATATTTAGTTTTGCAAATTATATCTCCTAGAAATTTAGTCAGCTCTCAAAGCTTTTCTGAGGTTTATTGACCTAGGAGAAAAGTAGAACTATGGGATAATTAGATTGGAGTTTATTTTTACTTGTTTCTGAGCCCCAAGCTTCACATATGAATAATTCATAATTAATTGTACAGAATAAAATTACTAAAACAATTCAACTGAAGTTTGACATTAAGAAAGCTGTAAAACATGTACTTTTTCCCTCCCTTCCCTTTTCCATTTAATAAAATTTAGTTTATTAATATCTTTTGTTTTTATATCATAATCATCTTAAACTTAACATCTCAAACTTAAACTTTGTTTGCTTTTCTCTCCCCTTGACCTTACCTTGTGACAAAACCCCCCAACAAAATAAACATAAACATATGATAGTGAATATATATGATGGTGTACATAATACCTTGTCCTTGTAGTCTCTTGCCTCCCTTCCATAAGTGGAAGATTATGTACACTGTAAAGCATCTGTTTTCCAAGACATTGGTTTTTTTTTTTTAGTTAGCAATTTAGCTTCTTTTTAAAGATCTTTTCAGGGACAATTGTTGTAGTCAATTTATATTTATAATGTTCTCCTGGGTTTGCATATTTTGTTCTGCATCAAATCATGAAGACCTTCCCACATCTTTGAATCCTCTTTTATCATTTTTATTGCATACTAACTTTTTTCAACCGTTTCCCAATTGATAAACCATCTTTGTTTCTAGTTCTTGTTTACCACAGAAAACACTGATATGAGTATTTTGTCATATTTTGAATCATTCCTTCCGTCTTTATCTTTCTTGGGGTATGTACCCTCTAGTGGGATCAATGGGTCAAAAGGAATGAACAATTTTATCGATATTTATCTAATTCCAAATTGATATCCTTATCACTTCATAGTTCCATAGTATATTGCTATGTCTGTTTTTCTTACAACCTGTCCAACATCAACTGTCTGTTTCTTATTATCTTTGCCAGTTTATATGGAGTGAGGTGAAACTTCAGTTATTTTCATTTCTCTTACTATTTGTGGTTTAGAGAGTGTGTTCATTTGTAGTTTGCAATGCCTTTTTTTGAACCCATAACCTTCTGTCTTAGAATCAAAACTTAAGTATTGATTTCAAGGCAGACTACTAAGAGATAGTCAGTGGGGGTTAAGTGACTTGACCAGAATCACACAGCTAGGGAGTGTATGAGGCCAGATTTGAACCCAGGACCTCCTGTTTCTTGGGTCTGACTTTCAATCCACTGAGTCACCTAGCTGCCCCCTTACTCATTCTCCCTTAACCTTTATCCAGTTAACCACTAATAACAACCATTTTTCAATCAGCTTTTGTCTTGTTGATTTTACTTCCTTGCATCTTTCACATTCATTTTTTCTCCATCCACTGGACTACCACCCTAGTTTAGGTCCTTATTACCCATCATTGGGAATATTGCAATAGCCTCAGATTTGTCTTCCTGCCTCACATTTCTTCCTTCTCCAGCTCCTCCTCCATACAGTTGGTAAAGTGATATTTCTTTTTTAGGCAATGGGGGTCAAGTGACTTGCCCAGGGTCACAGCAGTTAGGACGTATCTGAGGCCAGATTTGAACCTAGGACCTTCCGTCTCTAGATTTGGACTCTCAATCCACTGAGCCACCCAGCTTCCCCCTAAAGTGATATTTCTAAAGCAAACTAGTGGCTCCCTATTACTTCTAGAATTAAATATAAACTTATACATTATATATTTAATGTTTTTCTCAACTCACGTTCCCAATTACCTTTTTATGTTAGTTGTACGTCACACTCTGCCATATACATTTATGAGCTAGCCAAACTATCCTACTTAATATTTCCTGACATCATTCCCTGGCTTTGCCCAGACTGGTTATCCATCCCTGAAATGCACTCCCTCCTCATTTTTACCACTTAGAATCCCTAGTTTCTTTCAAAGCTCAGCTCAAATACTATTTTCTTTTCTTGAATTAAGTTCTTTTCTTGAATCCCTCTATTAATAGTCTCTCCACAAATAATCTTATTTTTATTTTATACATAAGTATACATAAAATAAATATAAAATTACAATGTAGATGTTGATTCCCATGATAAATTGTAAGTTTCTGAGGAAAGGGACTTCTCTTTTCATTGTTGTATTCTAGCACCTTGCCATGTACATAATAGACTCTTTCTAAATGTTTAGTGAAAAGGTGAAGTAACTTAAGCAGGGTCACGGATGCAGTAAGTAACAGAGCCAGAATTTGAACTCGGGTACTTTGACTCTGAAGTCATCAGTCTTTCCATTGTATTATGCTTTGGTTTCTGAGTAATTTTAAAAAGCTAACAATGGTCCTAGAGAGCAAATAATGTTCTCTTTTCAGAGGAGGTACCTGGGGCAGTGAAGGCAGAATATTAGGAAGATAGTTAGAAAAGCTCATAGAATATGGAATCAGGAAGTAAGGAAGATTTGGGTTCAAATCCTGCCTCAGATACTTATTAGCTACATGACTGGGCAAATCACTTCTGTCAGCCTTAGTTTCTTTGTCTGTGAAATGGAGATAATTATAGCACCTACATCACAGATTTATTTATTATGAGGATCAAATTAGGTAACATGTAAAGTAGTAAAGAGTTTTAAAAGATTGTAAACCCTGAAGAGTTATATAAATGCTATCATTATTACATACATTAACAGAAAAAGTCACATCAATTATTTGTGCTTAACTGTTTTCTTTGTTCCAAGAGACGATTCAGTTCCCAGAATGAAGATAGAATGGGTTATCCAGTCACTATTATGATTTAAAAACATAAGATATTATTAATATATTTTTAAACCCTTACCTTCCATCTTAGAATCAATACTGTATATTGGTTTCAGGGCAGAATAGGGGACTAAGTGACTTTGTCTAGGGTCACATAGCTAGGAAGTGTCTGAGGTCAGATCTGAACCCAGTACCTCCTATCTCTGATCTCATTCTCCTCCATTGAGCCACCTAGCTGCCCCCAATATGATTTTTTAAAAAAGCCCACTCAGCTGATTATGACTTAAATGATTTGAGGGCCTTGATTCATTCTGAACCAGTTTTTTATAACAGAGTCCTCATATTATGTTACTACTCTAGTTTCACCTGGTAATAATGAGGTCATATGAAGACCTTTAATAGTCAGTAGTTTTAGGATCCAGGCCGGGAGATGGGAGATCCTTGATTCAAATCTAGCTCCACACACTTCCTAGCTGTATGACCCTGAGTCAGTCATTTAACTGCAATTACATGGCCCTGGATGCCCAAATTATCCTTTTTTTCCAGTATCTAAAACATGTAGAATGGGGAAGGTAGCAATTTCTAAAAAGATGAGTTATGGAAGCTAGATTTGAATCAAGGATCTCCCTGCTTCTTCCTGGAATACAGTGCTTTGCTTTGCCATAAATAATCAAGTTCCCTGACATAGTTCTCTCATGAGAGGAATTCTTTGAAAGATGCCTTCCTGGTTGAAGAAATGTAGATTGGAGGTAGGCTGGCAAGGAGTTTAGTTGTCAGAGTGCAGAATTAGTTTTTTATCCCAGAAACCCCAAGATGCTTTTTTTCTTTTAAAGTAGAGGAGAGACATTGTAAAACTTTGTACTTCAGGAAGATTATTTTGACAGCTATATGAAGGATGGATGGAGATAATTGAGACTGAAGTAGGGAAATTAATGAAGTGGTTATAATCAGGCAAGACATAACAACTCAAACTAGGGTATTGGTAATATGTGTGGTGAGAAAGATGTAGAGGTGTCAGTATTATGGAGGTAGAATTAATATGACTTGGGAATTCATTGGTGCATTGTGAAGGTGGGGTGGGTAAGAAAGAGGGAAAATTAGGGATGAGTCTGAGGTTTATGAAGCTGAATACCAGTGTTTATGAAAATAATACTGGTATTCTCGAGAGAAGAAGAAGAAGAGATATTTGGAGAAGAGGAAAACTTAGGGGCAAGTTTAGTTCTATTTTAGAAATAATGAATTTCAGGTGCCAATGGAATATGCGGTGGAACTATACAGCAGAAAGTTGAAAGTTCATGATTAAAGTTCAGGAGAAGATCACTGGATTTAAGGATCTCAAGGAGGCACTTAGATGCTTCAGTGAATAGAGCATTGGACCCTGTAGTCAGGAAAACCCAAGTTCAAATATGGCCTCAGAAACTTGTTAACTCTGTGACCCATGGCAAGTCATTTGACCTCTATTTGCCTTAATCCTCTGGAGAAGGAAATGACAGGGTACACCAGTATTTTTGACAAGAAAATCCTGTGGTGTTCATAGGATCATGAAGAGTTGAACATAACTGAACAGCAACTGAACAGCAACAACAACATGGATTTCAGAGTCATCTACACAAAAATTGAAACCAGGAAATGAAATCACAAAATAAGATAATGGAGAAAAAGAAGGGAACTAAGGTAGAAGTTTGGGGTGCTCATGCTTAAAGAGCATAAGTTAACCCAACAAAGAAGACTGAGACCAAGAAGACAAATGTCATGCAGTGAAGAAAGGAGAATGATCAGAAGTATGAGTTTTAAACATTGTCAACCCTTCAGAGAAGTTAAAAGAATAAAGACTAGGGCAACTGGGTAGCACAGTGGCTAAGAGCACCAGACCTAAAATCAGTGGACCTGGGTTCAAATCTGACCTCCAACACTTCTTGGATGTATGACACTGGGCAAGTCAGTTAATCCCAATTGCCTATCCCTTACTGCTTTTCTGTCTTAGAATGCATGCTAAGACAGAAGACAAGGGTTATTTTAAAAAATAATAATAATAATAAAGACTATTATTGAGTACAATTTAAAAACCTGGATATTTAAAGGCTTGAGGTTAATGAGGAAGTGAAGTCAGTGATTCTTTCTAGGGATTTGACTAAGAGGAAACAAGAAGAGAGTAACTTACAGGACAAGTGAAGTTTTGTTTTTAAGTCAGAGGAGAAGACTAAGCATATTTGTAGAACATAGTAAAGGAATCTATAGGAAAGGAGATATTGAAGATCAAATAGAGCAGGCTCTTGAGGGGAGAGGATCAAAAGCAAAACAGATTAGTTAAATAAAATACAGAGGCAAATGAGCACATAGTGTTTTTTAAAAAACTGAAGATCCCTGCTATTGGGATAAGAACTTGTAAGAATATAAAAATTTAAGGTTTTATGCTAATTTGAAAGTTCTAAAGTAATATTGTGGTCACCTATTTAAAAATATAGCTTAAGTCAAAATGGCTTTTAGTAGTTTTACTTACAAAGAGGTGGAAAGAGTGAAAGTGGAGAAATGTAAGTATTGCTCCTGTGTCTGGCTCAGCCCTGGCAGGGCTCGGTAACCTTCAGCAAGGGTTTCACCAATACAGCCTCCTCCAGGAAAGGAAGGTCTCTCCAGAAGCCAAGAAAGGTAGGCCAGCTACTCACCCAGCAAGCCAACACAGGATTCAGGGAAAGAGTCTCCTCCTTCAGTCCAGCTCACTGATGCAGAGTCTCCCAAGTTGAAGTTCAAAAGTGAAGTCTGAAAGGCAAAGTCCTCCAAAGGAGAAGCCACCTCCAAAGAAGTCCAAAGGAGAAGCCCCTTGAATAGGAAGTTCAGGACTTTTTTATAGTCCTTTTTTCACAGCACTTCCTGTCCTTTCCTCTACTTTATGGGAACCAATTTAAGATTTTCAGTTTGCCTAGCACTGCCCAGGGGAGTTGGCAGTAGCCTTTGGAGGGGTGAGCTTACTCTAGTAAATGACTCGTGAATTCTCTTGCTTAGTTAACAATAACACATTTTACTAAGACAAATCTTAAAGTGGAATTTGTGGACAGATTCCAGGGCTTCTGTAAACTTATTTTTTCTTAACATTAAAAAAAATTTATTTAATTAATTGATTTAGAATATTTTTCCATAGTTACATGAATCATGTTCTTTCCCTCCCCTTCTCCCAACCCCCTCCTGTAGCCAACAAGCAATTCCACTGGGTGTTATATGTGTCATTGATTAAGACCTATTTCCATATTATTAGTATTTGCACTAGGGTGCTTGTTTAGAGTCTACATCCCCTTCAAACCATAGATCAAGCAGTTGTTTTTCTTCTGTGTTTCTACTCCCACAGTTCTTCCTCTGAATGTGGATAGCATTCTTTCTCATAAGTCCCTCAGAATTGTCCTGGATCATTGCATTGCTGCTAGTAGAGAAGTCCATTACATTCGATTGTACCACAGTGTATCAGTCTCTGTATATAAGGTTCTCCTGGTTCTGCTCCTTTTACTCTGCATCAATTCCTGGAGGTCATTCCAATTCACATGGAATTCCTCCACTTTATTATTCCTTTGAGCACAGTAGTATTCTATCACCAACAGATACCACAATTTGTTTAGCCAGTCCCCAATCAAAGGACATCCCCTCATTTTCCAACTATTTTGCCACTACAAAGATCATGGCTATAAATATTTTTGTACAAGTCTTTTTCCTTATTATCTCTTTGGGGTAGGATGCTTAAGTTTTTGACTAATTTAAATATTGCAGATTGAAAGACAAAGTTTGATTCACTCTTCACAAATTCATTATTTGATAGCTATTAGGAAAAAGAAATCAGTTTGCCAGAAATTAGATCTAAATTAATATCTTACAACATATCAATATACACTACAAATGAACATAAGGGTTAGGCATAACAGATGACATCATAAATGAGAGACAAGAGGAAGAAATTATATGTTAGACATGGATTGGGGAATAGGGCATGACCAAACAAGAGGCATAGAGAATCACAGAAGATAAAATGGACAAACAGGGTTAAGTGACTTGACTGGAGTAACACAGCTAGTAAGTTTCTGAAGCCAGATTTGAACTCAGAGAGATAAATCTTCCTGACTCCAGGTCTTGCTTTCTATCCACTAAGCCACCTAGTTGTCCTGATTTTCATTACATAAAATTAAAGAATTTTTACACAAATAAAATCAGTGCAACTAAAAATTAGAAGAGAATCAGGTAAATGGGAGAAAGTCTTTAATAAAAGTCTTGTTTCTAAGATATATAGGGAACTGATTAAAATTTATGAGAATAAAAAGCCATTCCTGGTTTTATAGTTTTATAGGTGAAGAACTCCATGTTATCAATAGTCATATGAAAAAAGGTTTAGTCATTAGAGACACCATGGAAAAACAAGATGACTAATTTAATGTTAGTAGAATTGTAATGTGGTTAAGCCATTCTGGAAAATAATTTGGAACTCATTTCCAAAAGTTTTTTTTTTTTTTGCAAACCCTTTGACCTGCCTATATCACTATTCTGTATCTCAAAGAAAGAGGGAAGGTACCTTTATATACAAATGTATTTCTAACAGTTCAGTTTGTATTAGCAAAGAATTGGAAATGAGCGATATCTATCAATTGGGGAATGGCTAGCTAAGTTATGGCATATGAATGTGATGTTATACTATTGTTCTATAAGAAATGATGAAGGGGATAGATTAAATGATCATGGGGATGGTTTCAAAGAAACCCAAGAAGATTTGTATGAACAGTGCACAGTGAAGTAAGCAGAGCCAGAAGACAAACAATTTTGAAAGATTTAGGAACTCTGGTTGTTACAGTTGATCAATCATGATTCTAGATAACTTAGGATGAAGTATGCTTCTTACCTCCAGATAAAGATAGACAATAGATTGAGTGCTGACTGAGACTTTTTTTTTGGACTTGGCCATCTTGAGAATTTTATTTTGCTTTAAATTTACATGTTTGTAAAAGGGTTTTTTCTTTCTTTCTCTTTCTTTCTTAGTTGAGTAGTGGTATGAAGAGAGAAGTCGAATTTTCATTGATTGAAAAATTTTTAATTTAAAAAATTGAATATTTAATATTTTTCTCCTAAATGTGCTGCAGCCCAAGTATAAGGGCAGGAATTAGAATGGAGAATGAATGCTATGAATCAGATACCTAACCCTTTAAGACAAGAGGGCTACTGATCTGGATGAAGACTTTGGCCGTAAGATTTAATATTTTAGACCAACTGTATTCTGTCTAATGGCCATCCAGGAAACACAGTGGATAGTGCTCTGGACCTGGCATCATGAAAATTATCTAAATCTGGCTTCAAGACACTAGCCACATGTTCTTAGTTAAGTCATTTAACCATTATGGCCTCAGTTTCCTCATCTGTAAAATGAAGTGGAGAAGGAAATGTCAAACTACTCCAATATCTTTGTCAAAAAAAAAACCCAACTAAATAGGATCATGAAGAGTCAGATACTTAGCAACAAAAAAATATAAATGTACTGTCTAATGTGATATGGCCTACTGTTGAGCAACTAGGTGGCATAGTGGATAGAACACCAGGCCTGTTGAACCAGGAAGACTCATCTTCCTGGGTTCAAATCTAGCCTCAGACATTTATTAGACCCTGGCCGGGTCACTTTAATCCTGTTTGCCTCAATTTCCTCATCTGTAAAATGAGCTGAAGAAGGATATGGCAAATTACTCCCTATTTTTACTAAAACACCCCCAGTGAGGTCACAAAGAGTCAGACATGACTGAAACAACTGGACAACCACAAAAATTATACCTAAATTTTAGCAAATAATATGAATAAATAGTGTCTTTGTTGTCAAGATATAGAAATGTGGCCTTAGATGTAATACATTGAGATAAATGTGAAACTAATTGAATTGTCAGATCCCAAAAAATGTCGATTAGTTGATATCAGCTTTGGGGAGGATTCTACTGGCAGGGTATGGCACTCTGCCCTGAGGCCTAACAGGTTCAGCATTCTTTTTATCAGCCATGTTTACTAAATATATGGGTAACATAAAACTTCAATATACTGCCAATATATGACAAAATTAGTATGAGTTCCCTTTTTGTGTAATTAAGCTTCTTTCACTGGTTCCATGTAAATGAAGACTAAATGATGGTTACACACATTGGTAGAAAAAATTCATGAGTCAATCAAGGACTTTTGTAGTTGGTGATTCCAGAATTCTTTCTACCTGAAATTCTATAAAACAAGCCATAAGAACAGTTATGTCTTTCTGTAATTTTTAAAATCTTAAGACAAATTTTGAATTATTTGATCACTGCTATGCAATATGAAAGTTCTCAAGTTTGACCTGTACTGATATGATAAAAAAGGATATAGATTACATCTTGAAATTTTCCCTCAATCAAGTCTATAAGCATTTATTATGGGCCTATTATGTGGTAGGCACTATGCTCTTAGTAGAAAAGCAGTGTGATATAGTGGGAAAGGTGATGCTTGGAGTTGAAAGACCTGTGTTTAAAAACCCCCAATTCTGAAATTTGCTAGCTGTAGGACAACCCTGGGCAAATCTTGTGACATCTGAACTTTATTCTAAAACTTCTGAAAAATAGGAATAACAGTGCTTGTAATACTTACCTCAGGGCTATAAAGAACATATGTTCAGTACATGTTATGCATACAGTCCTGTTTTGCTCTGGCAGTTTTCTTGTTTGCCAGGATGTTCAGGTCTTCCATATTAAAACCTCACCTTTTGCCAGTGATATGTGCAAGGTGACAAATTTCTTACTATCTTTTTCTTGGTTACATTGTATTTTTTTTAACCTTTTAACAGTATTTTCCAGATGCATTTCCACTTTTTAAAATGTCATTCTAAGTTACTATGTTATTTTCTATTGATGACTTTTTAGGTTTTCTGCTTTTTATAGTCACATAAAAACCTTTCCTTCATTAATATACTGTCTCTAAATCACACTGTAAAGTGGGCTTTTTTTTTTTAAACAGAGTTTTGGAAAAATGTGCTTTGGCTATGACATCCTTTCTATAACTTTATGATCATTGACAAGTCTCTTAAACTCTTTGAACTTCAGTTTCCTTTCCTGTAAAATTGGGATAAATTGATGGTACTTATCTCACTGGTTTGATGTGTACTGTTTGTTGTTGTCCCTATATTAGTGATAGAACACATTAAATTTATTCTCGTCATTGAGCCCTAGCTCCCCTCCAACAAAACTACATCCTGGACCCTTCTAGCTGGCTTCATCCTTTCCCTCATACTACTTTAAAATTTTTCTCTTAATCACCGTTATTCAGTTATCTCACCTCCTTTTCAACTTCATAGTATCAAGATTATTCACTTTATTAAAATTAAGATATTTATAATATTCTGGCCCCTATATCATTCTTGGCTTTCTCAAGGAGTTCATCATCACTTGGTTCATTGTCTCTCCTCTCCAAATCCTTGCCCTAATTACTAGGGGAGTTCAGTATCCATGTAAAAGCTTCCTCTAATTTCCTACCCACTTAATTCCTCAATCTCTTTAAAGTCTATATTTTATTCACTGTGATCCACCCTATCTAGATATCAATATTAATGATAGATGCTCCATTTTCTCATTCAAAAAACTCCTTAACTCATGGTTCTGACCAGGTGCCAGATATCCATAACATGTTTTTTATTTGACCCCTTCTCTCTTTTTACAGCCTTCACTGTAGTTCCAATCCTTATTACATCCCACTTAGATTATAGATATTTTTCCCCAATTGATCTCTTTCTGTCTCAGGTTTCTCCCTATTCAAAGCCACTTCCCCACCGTAGCGTCAGTGTAAATTTGACTCAGTCCTATATTTGGTGGTTTCCTTTTGCTGTCAGGATAAGGTATAAATTCCTTTTAACTTTTAAAGCTATTGAAGACCTATCCTCAACCTATCTTTCCAACTTCATTGACCAAACCAGCCAACTCTGCTCTTCCTACATAATGCTCCCATCTCTTCTGTGGATTTGCCTTGCTATCCCAAATATCTAGAATCTACTCCCTCTTTCCCTTCCCTTACCCTTATAGATACCCACTCTTAGACACAGATCAAGCATCATTTATCTTTTGTCATTATCTTTTCTACTTTTCTGGTTCAGTACTTTGTATTCATATTAAATTTATGCTATATGTTTACATAGATATTTGTGGTCCCTCCCAACAGAATGGTAAGGTCCTTATAAGAGCTCTTATTTATAGTGCAGACACTGATAAGTTTTCTATGATTCTCTCTAAGTTTTCTATGATTCTCTCTTGACAATTATGAGATTCCTAAATTTGTGATATTTCTGGGATTTTTTCTTTGGGGCATTCTTTCAGGAAGTAATCAGTGGATTCTATCTTTATTTTGCATTCTGGTTCAGAAATAAAGTATCCTAGATTTTTTTCTTTATTGAATCATAGTTTTTAAGAAGTCCCATGATTTTTATCTTCTTGATCTGTTTTCTTAGTTGTTTTTGATAGCAAGATACCTTTTTTTATCTTTTGGAAAATAGGATATAGGAGTCTTGGGGATACAACCTTGGTTAGTGGGTATGACCTAGAGGAAAAAGTAGCAAAAGAGACCAAGAAGGAGCAGTCAGATAGGAAGAGAACCAGAAGAGAGTACTGTTGCAAAGTCCTAGACAGGAGAGAGTATCCAGGAGAAAAGTGTTGTTCCACAGTGTCGGAGATTGCAGAAAGGTCAAGAAGGATGAAGATTGAAAAAAAGGCCATTAAATGTGGCAATTAAGAGATCATCGTAAAAATTCCGAGAGTTTTTTCAGTTGAGGGATGTGGTCAGAAATCAGATGACAGAAAGTTTAGAGTGAGAAGTTGAAGTAGAGGTACCAATTTTCTGAGGGAATTTAGTCACATTGGGTGGTTTGGAAGATAGAGGAATTTAGCTAGTGGGGATGAATGGGTAAAGTTAGGAGTGTGTGTATGTATTTTATTTTTGTTTTTTAGGATAGAGACATGACTGTGTTTGTAGGCAGTAAGGAAGCAGCCACTAGAGTGAAAAATTGAAGATAGTGAGAGTAGGGTAGTTAGTTAGAGGGGCATTCTACTTGAGAAAATAGGAAATGGGAACAAGGGTACATATAATAGAGGCTTTTATTTAGTTGGTTCTTCCTTTGGTCTTGACCTTTGTCATTCCAGTTCCTGTTTTCACCTCTACCTTGTAAGGTTAGATTTTTACTGGTCTTCTGAGGTCCATTGCCCCAGGTCTTCAGGTCTTTCTTTGTTAACTCATTATAGTTTGTTAAAGTGGCTATCCTCGTTTCCAGTTCTTTGCTACCACAAAAAATGCTGCTATAAATGTTTTGATGTATATAGAGCTTTTTTCTAAGTGACTTCCTCAAGCTATGTGCCTCATAAAATCTGAGTCAAAATATATGGACATTTTAGTAACCCTATTTCCATGATTCCAAATTGATTTCTATAATAGTTGTACTATTTCAGAGGGATGTTTGGGGTATTCAGGGAGGACTGCCACCTCTTGGATAAGGGCTTACCAAGTTCTTTTCATGGCTGTTGATTCACCTTTGCTGTTTACCTTTCACCCAACTGTCACCTGTGGCTCCAAGAAACTGTAGTTCCACTCCAGTAAAATTATCTAGACAGATTAAATTCAACCAAGGTTACAGACCTCAAACATTTTGGTGAATTAGGGGAATATCTTCCCCAAGATTTCCCTTGGTTAAATGGTCAGCAGAATGGTTTGTTCCAGTGGCCACAAAGGTAGCTAAAACAGGAGCTGTGGAGCACTCAGAGCTTGACCAGACATTGAATATGCTACGATCATCCACTGTATTTTAGGCCATCATCAGTCATCCTCTCTTGCCAGTGGTCTTTGATGAGTCAGAGAGTGAGGCCACTCACTGACTTTGTACACCCTGTGATGTCATGTCAAAAATGAAGGACCAACAGCAACTATATCAGAGCTTCATCAACCTTGCAGTAGTATTATCCTGATCTTTTGATATATTGTCAATTTGCTGACTATTGGTGGGGGGGGGGGTGGAGCTCCCTTCTTCTGCTGTTATGGTTATAGAGTAGCTGAAAAGAGTGCATAAAGTGGTAAGAGTCACACAGCTTTTAGATGGCTTATCAGCATTAACTTAGCTGATTCTCTTAATTGTTGGATCCCTGTCCATTGGGTTTGGTACTAGAAGAAATGAATTTTATCAATTTTGAGATTCTCGTTATAAATGAAACCAGAAGACAGAAGAACACTGTAACTAAATTAAGAATAATTTCATGGGGTCATCTTTTTGCATTTCTCAGAAGTATTTGCAAAAAAGACCACCATGAAGATATATGCCACTTATGTGGCAACATCTTTTTGCAGAGATTGAAAATGTAGAGAAATTCTACGAAAATATCAAGTCCTTGCCGATTAAATCAGTGTGTTCTTTTATACTTGGTAATTTAAGTGTTAAGATGGAATTAGACAAAAACATTGAAAAATGTTCTAATGGCTAATGTGGAAATTTGTTTTGCATGATTTTACATGTATAATTGATGTTATTGCTTGCCTTCTCAATAGGGAGGGGAGAGGTGGAAGAAGAGTGAAATCAGAACTCAAAAAAGATTTTTAAATGAATGCAAAAAATAATAAAATTTAAAAGCTTTTAAAATGTAATCTAGGAATAAGAAATGAGAGAGACCAAGGTTTTGTGGAATATAAAGAAGCCTCGTTGCCAATAACTATGAATACTTTGCTCAAGAAAAGAATTAGAAAGTGTTCAATGTGGAGGCACTGAATAGCCTCACAAAAAAATTAAACTGATTATATTTTAATTGGTGTAAAGTGATTCTTTACTGATATATGAATTTGATTGTATTCTCATAGCATTAACTTGTTAGAACAAGAATAAAAATGCAAAACTAAAAGAATGGATTCAAAGAAAGATAAGATTTTCAGTTTTAACCACTCTTACCTGTATCAATGGGAAATTAGTGGCAGAAAAGACCCAAATTATACTTTAATACACAGATTCAACTGATGTAAGTCAATTACCATAATGAAGATACCAAAAGAGTTTTAAGACTAAATTGGGGGGGGGGGGGCGTGTGAGCCAAGATGGTGGAGAAAGGTACAAGGACTCATCTGATTTCTACCAAATAATATAATGCCTCAAAACAAATTTTGCAGCAGCATAACCCATAAAAAGATCAGGTGAAGTAATTTTTCAGCCCAAAACAACTTAGAAGGCCTACACAAGGGATCTAGTGCACTGAGTAGAGGTGGAGTCCAGCATACTAAGGCAGACCCTATCAAGGCAACAGGCTTTGGGCACAGCTGAAGAAGCAGCTAAGGCTTCCAGAAAACTCAGCCACAGATGGTAAAGGACAGGGGGTTCAGACAACTGCTCAGAAAGAAATTATAGGGGTTCCTTTGCTGGCTCTGGGTACACAGCTCTTGTCACATTGCCAATATGCAGAACCAAGTTGCAGTCTTTACCTTCCATCTTAGAATCAATACTGTGTATTGGTTCCAAGGCAGAAGAATGGTAAGGTCTAGGCAATTGGGGTTAAGTGACTTGTCCAGGGTCACACTGCTAGGAAGTGTCTCAAGCCAGATTTGAAACTAGGACCCCTGACTCTCAATCCACTGAGTCACCCAGCTGCCCCTCAGGAAAGTATTAAACACAGCTCTCCTAACATTATATCACCTTGGAAGAACTGAGAGCAAAAGATCTCCAGTACCATCTCTGAAGGCAGCTGCACAAAGAGCATGAAGCTTTGAAGAGTGCTCTCTTCACAACAGTTACAGAGCCCAACTTAAACAGTTTTTTCTTTAATTATAAAGATATTTTATTTTACCAATTACAGTAACAAATTTCCACATAAGTTTTCCAAAGTTATATGATCCAAATAGTTTATACATGTAGTATCATGCAAAATGTAGTTCCATATTGATCCATTTTCCTAAGAGATTAATCATATAAAGCCAAAAACTCAAATAAACTAAAATGAAAATTGTATGTTTCACTCTACATTCAGACTCCAATAGTTTTAACAGTTTTTTAAACTAAAAAGAAAGAAAAAGGCAGTAAAATAAGTACCAAAAATAAACCAAAAAAAGCAACATAGTCATTTTGGTGACAAGGTAGGCTCAAACTCAGAAGACTATAAATATAGTCTCACTACTGCTGTATCCAAAGCCTCCAAGAAAAATATGAATTGCTCTCAAATCCAAAAAGAAGTAATGGAGGAGCTTAAAAAGGATTTTAAAAATCAAATAAGAAAGGTAGAAGAAAAATTGGGAAAAGCAATGAGTGATACAGGAAAGTCATGAAAAAAAGTCAAGTTTGGTAAAGGAGGCACACACAAAAATACTGAAAAAATTAATACCTTAAACAGAATAGATTGATCAAAGAAGCACAAACATCCAAAGAAGAGAAAAACTTCTTAAAAGAAGAATTGAACAAATGGAAAAATATATGCAAAAATGCACATAAGAAAAAAACTTCTTTAAAGGCAGAATTGATCCCTGGGGAAAAGAGGTATAAAAATTCTCTAAGGAAAAGAGCCGTTTACTAAATAGAATTGGCCAAATGGAAAAGGAGATTCAGAAGCTCAAGAAAAGCATGCCTTAAAAATTAGAATTGGTCAAGTGGAAACTAATGACTCCTTGAGACATCAATAACAATCAAAATCATGAATGAAAAAAATGGAAGAAAATGTGAAATCTTTCATGGGAAAAACAACTGACTGGAAAATAAATGCAGGAGAGAATTTAAGAATTATTGGACTACCTGAAAGCCATGATTCCCCCCTCCCACCCCTACCCCCCAAAAAAGAGTTTAGATATCTTTCTGGAAATCATCAAGGAATACTGCCCTGATATTCTAGAACCAAAGGGTAAAATAGAAATTTAAAGAATCCACTGCTCTGCTTCTTGAAAGAGATCCCAAAAGATTAACTCCCAGGAATGTGACCAAATTCCAAAACTCCCATGTCAAAGGAAAAAAGATAGCAAGCAGCCAAAAAAGAATTCAAATTTTGTCAAGCCACAGTTAGAATAACACAAGATTTAGCAGCTTCTACTTCTATCAGAGGGTTTGGAATGTGATATTCCAGAGGGCAGAGGAGCTAGGACTTCAACCAAGAATAATCCCATAGCCAGTAAAACAACATAATTCGTCAGGAGGGAAAATGAGTATTCATTGAAATAGAGGACTTTCACAAACATTCCTGATGAAAAGACCAAAGCTGAATGGAAAATTTGGCCCTCAAATATAAGATTCTAGAATCAGGAAAGAGAAACCAAAAGACATTCAATAATATTAAATTGTATACATTCCTGTAAGGCAGCAGTTCTCAACCTGTGGGTCGAGACCCTGAACAACCAAAACACAGGGGTTGCTTAAAGCCATCGGAAAATACATATTTCCGATGGCTTTAGCCGCTGAGAAATCGCGCTACTTTACAGCAAGATCTCGGAAAGAACGGGGACCCTGCTGCCCGCACATTGTACTAATATTAGTTACCTATCAGTAGCCCTCCCCCTATGAGGGGTGATGGATTTACCCTGTTGCCTGGAGACCCGACTCAAACAGAGATCCAGAGAGAGCACACAGGCACTGGCTCTGGAGGGGTTAAGAACAAGTCCTGGAGCGGATAACGGAGCCTAGTAACCCCAGCAAAGTGAAGCCTCAGCTCAAGCTGGAGGGAGCCGACAGGAAGAAGGAGGCAGTGCCTGCAGACCCCCTCCCCAGGCAGGACTTGCCTCCCGCCCCAGCGCTCAGGCTGCCTCCTGCTGGATTAATATTTTTCAACATATAATTAAATATTGTTTTTGTGATTCATCACCAATGATAAAACATGATGCATATCAGGTATCATAACTGTAGCAAAATTACAGTTTTGAAGTAGCCACTAAAATAATTTTTTGTTTGGTGTCACCGCAACATGAGGAACTGTATTGCGGGGTCATAGCATTAGAAAGGTTGAGAACCACTGCTGTAAGGGGAGATGATTCTTGTAATGCCAAAGAACTTTATCATTATTGGAGCAGTTAGGAATACACACAGAAAAGAGGGCAAGGGTGTAATTTGAATATGATGGGATGATATTAAAAAATTAAATTAAGGAATGACAAAGCGAAATGCATTGGGAGGAGGAGGAGGAGGAAGGGAAAAATAGAATGGGGAAAATTATTGTGTATAAGAGGCATGAAAGAATATTCACAGTGGAGGGGAAGATGGGAGAGGTGAGAAGGGGAGAGCATATGAACTTTATTCTCATCAGAATTGGCTCAGTGAGGGAAGAACATACAGCATTGGGAAGGAAAAGGAAGCTAATAGAAAGGGAAAATTAGGGGAGGGAGAGGTCAGAAACAAAACAGGTAAATAGGATAGAAAGTAATACACCGTAATAATAATGGTGCAAAAATTTTTTATGTGTCTCTTATAAAGTCCTTATTTTTCAAATACATAGAGAAATGAGTTGAATATATAAGAATACAAGTCATTCTCCAATTGATAGTCAAAAGATATGAGCAAGCAGTTCTCAAAGTAAAGCTTTCTAAAGTCATGAAAAATACTTATTTTTGTAAAGATATTTTATATTACCAATTTTCCACATAAGTTTTCTGAAGTTATGTGATCCAAATTGTCTCCCACCTTCCCTTTTCTTCCCATTCCCAGAGCTGGTAAAATAATTTGATCTGGGTTATATATGTATAATCATTGAAAACATTTCCATATTGTCCTTTTTTGTAAGAGAATACTCATGTAAAACCAAAACCCCCAAATAAAAACACAGATAAACTAAGGTAGAGGTGAGGTGGATAGTATTCTTTGTCATAAGTCTCTAAAAATTGTCTTGGATCATTGTATTGCTGAGACTAGCTAAGTCTTTCACAGATGATCATTAATTCTGCAATATTGCTGTTATTATCTCTTGGCTCTGCTTATTTCACTTTACTCCTCATCAGTTCATGTAGGTCTTAACAGCTCTTTATAAAAAATCATTATTCTTGTCATTCCTTATAACACAATAGTATTCCATCCCCATCATATACCACAATTTGTTCGGCCATTTCCACAATTGATGGACGTCCCCTCAATTTTCTGTTCTTTGCCACATAAAGAACTGCTATAAATATTTTTGTACAAGTAGTCCTTTTCCTCTTTTTAAAATATCTTTGGGATATAGATCTAGTAGTGGTATTACTAGATCAAGGAGTCTACATTGTTTTTAGCTCTTTGGGCTTAGTTCCAAATTGTCCTCCAGAATGATCGATTACATCAGTTCACAGTTCCACTAACCATGCATTAATGTCCAAGTTTTGCCACTTCCCTTGACCTGATCATTTATCACTTTCCATATTGGCCGTTATGATAGGTAAATCACTATCGTTTAGAGAAATGCAAATTAAAACAATTTTGAGGTATCACTCCACACCTTTCAGATTGACTATTTTGACAGAAAAGGGAAATGGCAAAACTTGGAGAGGAAATGGAAAAACTGGGACAGAACAGGAAGACACATTGTTGGTGGAGTTGTGAAGTGATTCAGTCACTCAGGAGAACAATTTGGAACTATGCCCAAAGGGCCAGCATATAATTAGTAGGCTTGTATCCCAAAGAGATTTGGGGGGGGTGGGGAAGGACCTATATGTTCAAAAATACTTAAAGCAACTCTTGGGAAGGGGGCAAAGATGAGGAAAGGGAGGGGGGTTACCTATGAGTTAGAGAATGGCTGATTAGTTATAGTATTTGGTTGTAATGAAGTATTAGGACTGTAAGAAACAACAAGCAGGAGCTCAGAGAAACCTGGAAAAACTACATGCACTGAAGCAGAGTGAAGTAAGCAGTACCAGAACATTTTATGGTGTCATGAATATTTTACAATGAATTTACATATCTGCGTGTGTAAAATACATAGGAGATTAGGTCCTGGTGGAGGGAGAGAGAGAATTCGAGATGCAGTATTCAAAAAATGTTAGAAACTGTTTTTACATGTAATTGGGGAATTTTTTTTTAAAAGACTACATCAACAAACTATTTAATTGTCAAGAACACTGTAGTAGCCAGGGTTAACACTGTTGTAGAATATGAACTGGTTTTGTAAAACATTTGAATGAATGTTTAGCAAAAGACCCAACTAAGCCGAATTCTTAGTTGGAATTTGTGGATACCAGTTTTTCATATTTAATGGGAATATGGAAGATAGAGCAATTTAAAAGAAAGTATGTTTTAGAGTTAGGATAAATAAAGCTGATGTTCCTCTTCTGATTTTAGCTTTGTGATGTTTAAGATATTTATCTTGTATGTTTTTTATTATTGTGTGAAATGTAAATGAATTTTAAAAATTAAAACTATCCTAATATTTCTGGAGAAGCATATTTTTGTTTTGATGAAAAATGACACTGTCACAAGTGAAAACCATTGTTTTTAGAGTTTGCTATTGTCAGGTTCCATAAATTTTTGCTTATGCCTTTTTGGGAGTAATAATCATTTTTAGAATTTTTAACTATATCAGTCTAAGATTTTAAAGCACAAATTCTTAAAATTTATAAATTTTCTTTTTTTCCCACTAGGTTGCTATAAAAATAATTGATAAGACTCAGTTGAACCCAACAAGTCTACAGAAGGTAAGGCTATTTATCTGCTTGTGAATGTTACTGGAAAAAAATGTACTTTTTAACCATCATTATTTTTTCCATTGTGTTTCTTGGGTTCTTTAATATTTGTTCATTTCGTGGTTGATGTAACAAAACTTTTTCCACAAAATATTTTGGTAGTTTGAAATATTTGTATGATCAATTCCTTAAACTTATAAAAATTCTAATCTTGTAAGAATTGCTACAGCCAAAAAGTTATTTTGTAACCTACTTTCTATGATAAAAGCCTTATTGTGCTTGGTTAAGCAAGTACTCAGAGGCACACATAGGTGCGCCCATATTTGAAACTTATGAAATTGGTTTTGTAGGACTTAGCAGAAGGTCTATCCTTGAAGTACCAACGGTCATCACTTCATCATGATGAATTACTGACATAGGACTTTATTACAGTTTCATTATTATGTATGAAGTTTTTCAAATTGAGATTATTAGATAAAAAGTATCTCATGTTCTAAACTTAAACTGATGCTTTTCATTTCCCTTAAACTTATAATTTAGAAAATGGTTAAATCTACCAAAAACTTGAATAATGTTTATGGGCTACTTTTTCCAAGGCAGAGGCAATAAAATTCAAAGAATGAAAATGAAGAGGCAGCATTGAAAAGTAGAAAGGGTATTGGATTTAGAATCTAAGGACCTGGATGCAAGTACCTATTTGGTGTAGTACCTATGTGACTTGGTACAAGTTGCTTACCCTCTCTGGGCCTAAATGTCCTTACTCATAAAGTGAGGGAATTGGACTAAATAGATACTCTCTAAGGCTCCTTTTTACTCTAAATCAGATATGATACATTTATGTGAGAAGTTTTATTCACATGTTTATACTGAAGGATCTTAGATTGAGACTGTCTTTTGAAATACACAAACTATTTAGCATTATTGCCCTTAAATTGTTATGTCATATAGAAGGAAGAATATGAAAATTTAACAATTTTAATTGTTGTATCCTATTCCTATTTTAATAATCCAAGTTACATGCTGCAGAACCAAGGTGGTTCATTGAGCAAAGAAATAGTATAAGTCAATGCTTTTTAAAAAGTCTTATTGATCTGGTTAGTGTTTTGGGCATAGATAGGCTTCTATTGTTTTGCTAATAGTTAGATGTTGATATCTTTCCTTAGTTGTATTAAGAAGTTTGAAACAATTCTTAAATCGGTTTTTTGTTATTACTTTCAGTGCACAGATTTAAAAACATTTGACATTCAAATGCCTTTTCAGAGTCAAAGGAAGGCTTTTTAGGAAAAGGTCAAGTTGAATGTTTCATTTCTTCAAATTATTTTATTTTTAGCATTCTTTTTAAAAATTTTGAATTCCAAATCCCCTCCTTTCCCCCCCACCCCCACTGAGAAAGACAGGCAATATGGTATCAGTTATACATGTGAAATCAAGCAAGACTGTTTTAGTTATATTTTTTTAAAGCAAGAAAAATAAAGTGAGAGAATTATATTTCATTTTTTACTGTTCTCTTTCAGAAGGTAGATAGCATTTTTTCCATCACGAGTCTATTGGAATTGTCGTAGATCATTGTTTTGATAATAGCAAAGTCTCACAGTTGAACATCATTATAGCATTACTGTTACTGTATACCATGATTTCCTGGTTCTGCTCACTTTTCTTTGCATCAATGCATATAGCTCTTTCTAGGTTTTTCTGAAACTATTCTCATCATTTCCTACAGAACACAGTACTCCATCACAATCATATTCCACAAATTGTTCAGTTCTTCCCCAATTGATGAGCATCCCCATGATTTCCAATTCTTTCCCACTACAAAAAGAGCTGCTATAAATATTTTTGTACATATAGTTCCATTAACTTTTTCTTGGATTTCTAGAATGGTATTGCTGGGTCAAAGGGTATGTACAGTTTTATAGCCCTTTGGGCATAGTTCCAAATTGTTCTCCAAATAGTTGGACTGTTCTACCAGCAGTTCAATTAGTGTACCTATTTTCCTCTTATCGCCTCTGGCATGTTATTTCTTATAGGTGTGATTTGTTTTTTTCAAAGTTGTTTTAATTTGCCATTTTTTTTTAAAGGAGTGGTTCAAAGCATTTTTACATACAACTATAAATAACTGATTTCTTCTTCTGAAAACTGCCTGGTTATATTCTTTGACCATTTATTAATGGGGGTACCATTTATATATAGGGGAATAACTGGTAGTCTTATAAGTTTGATTTAATACTATACCCTGTAAATATTTGAGAAATGAGGCCTTTATCAGAAAAATTTGGTCTACATTTTTTTTACCATACTTCATTATCTATAGTATGGTTAGCAAAATGTAGTTTCCCTGATTATCCCTTTTAATTAATTTTTTTTTTGCTTTTGCTTTGTCTAAGACCATGATTGCTACCTCTGGATTATTAGATTCTGCTCTAACCCTGTATTTTAACTCTTTTCTTCTTTTCTATTTCATGTATGCTTCTTGTTGGATGCACTTATCCCATTCACATTCACAAGTATAACAACTGTGTATTTCCCTCCTTCCCATTTCCTTCTGTTTCATCTTTCTTTTTATACTTGTTTCTCTTCTGAAGTCTATTTCACTTCTAGCCACTGCCTCCCTTAATCTGTCCTCCCTTTTAACATCTCCTTCCTTTCCCCCCAGTCTCTTGCCTTCTTCCTCTCTTCTTTCTCTGTTGGGTAAGTTACATTTCTATACACAACTGATTTGTGTAAATCTTGTGTTTGAATGTTTCATTTTCTATTCAGCTCTACTCTTTTTTATCAGGAACGCTTGAAAGCCCTTAATTTCATTTTTTTTCCCCTTTGAAGGATTATAATCAGTTTGCTGGGTCTGTGGTTCTTGCCTATAATCTTAGCTCTTTTGCCTTCTAAAAGATCATATTCTAAATCCTCTGTCCTTTAAATGTGACAGCCACTATATTTTGTGTAGTCCTGATTGTGGCTATACGATATTTGAATTTTTCCTTTCTGACTGAAGTATATTTTCTCTTTGATCCAGGAGCTCTTACATTTGAGTGTGATATTCCTGGGAGTTTTTATTTTGTGATCTCTTTCAGGAGTGATTGATGAATTCTTTCCATTTCTATTTTACTCTCTGGCCCTAAAATATTGGGGCAATTTTCCTTGATAATTTCTTGAAACATGATATCAAGGCTTTTTCTTTGATCGTGACTTTCATATAGTCCAATTCTTCTTAAATTATCTTTCCTTGATCTTTTTTCCAGGTCAGTTTTTCTAATGAGATATTTCAAATTTTCCCTTTTTTCATTCTTTTGACTTTGTTTTATTGTTTCTTATTTCATGGAGTCATTAGCTTCCATTAACCCAGTTCTGGTTTTTCGGAAATTATTTTCTTTAGTGAGGTTTTGTACTTCTTTTTCCATTTGGCTAATTCTGTCTTTTTGTTTTTAAAAGTTATTTATTAAAAATTCAAATATATTTTTTAATTATTAAATTTATTATTAATTAAATTTATTTCAAGACACATTTATTTTCTTTTTTTTCATGCATCTCCTTTCTCTGCCTCATTGGGCAGCAACAACCAGTTCTGTTTTTAAGAGTATTATTTTCTTCAGTACTTTTTTGGGGCCTCTTTTACCAAGCTGTTTGTGTCATTTGCTTCTTTTCCTAGTCATTTTTCTACTACTCTTATCCTTTTAACCCTTCCAGGAATTCTTCTTGAGCTTGTATCTAATTATCATTTTTCTTTGAGGCTTTTTTGGTAGCTGTTTTCTCACTGTTGTCTTCTGTGTTCTCATCTTGGTCTTAACCTGCCACCACAGTAACTCTTCTTTAGGGTAAAGCTCTTTTTTAATTGTTTGCTCATTTTTCCAGCCCATTTCTTAACTTTGAACTACAACTCAGAATTATATGTGGTTAATAAAGTTGCCATTCTGTGCCAATTGTACCCACTGCCAACAAAGGGTGCCCTATAATCTTTTTTTACCAGTTGTCTGACTCCCTTATGATCTTTGGTCTGAGAGCTCCCCGAGTTGCTGCTGTTGTTGCATGCATGGGTTCTAGACAGGCTTCTACCTCAGTGTCACAAACTTTTTTCTCACCCTAACCTTTCATTGTCTCTGCAGCTCCAGATTTTGATTTGAGGTTGAGTTAAACTGGGTTGTCTTAGAATACTTGGCTCTACACCTTTCAACCTGAGTGTTTTTGTAGGCTGAGAGGAAAGAAAGCTACTAAGGAGATGATTAGTGGAGCAGTTCCTGGATGAAATTAGGGGGGGATTGGGACTGAGCATACAAATAAAAAAGTTCATCTTAGTTGGGAAAGGGGTCATTTTCTTCTTCAGACTAGAACAAGTGGAAAAGTAGAGAAATTTGGAGGTAGAGAGAGATTTGATGAATGGCTTGTATTCTATACCTAAATCCTGATTCTGGAATGTCTTTTTTTTTTTTAATGAGTGCTTTTGTTATAAAGATGCCTTAATGTGTTATACAATCCTGGTTCTTCTGAAAATGATAATTAAAAATAATAGTTTTGCCAAATGGTTTACATATAACATTGGGTGGGTGTGTGGGCGTGGGGGGTGGGGGTGGAAGCAAAATTAAAAGATGAATTCTCTGAAGTTTCTAGTTTTCTTATATTTTGATTTTTCTAGTTTGAGCTATTTAGTAAGACTTGTTTTTAGATGTCATATAACCCTATTAAATTTTATTTTGTTAGTCTTATCCTTTCTTTGAGAAGCAAGTGATAGTTCACTTTGTAGTTAATTAAACCATAATGACTAAGCGTGACCCTAAAGAAGAGATGAGAAAATGCACCTACCTCTTTTTGTTGTAGTGGTAGGAAAATTTGAGTGTGAAACATTAAATATATCTTCAGGTGCATTGGTTAGTTTTGCAGAAATAGCTTTTTTCTTAGAACTACTTTGAGTCAAGAAGACCTGGGTTCAAGTGCCATCCAACTCAATTCACTTTTCAGTGTGTCATAGGAAACAATTAAGACTATAGGTTATAAAGAGGATGGAAATCTTTATTGGAAGAGGAAGTTCCTTCCTCAGAGCTCCTAAAATGTATGAGTTCAGAATTCTGATCCCCAATAAAAATAAAACAAAGTATGCCTTGCAAGGAACAGAGGGATACACACACGTGCACTCATGCATCAGATGTGTTCAGGTAAAGATTATGGAAAAATTCATTAAGAAAAAATTTAATTGAATTATATATTTTATGGTACATGTGGGTGTTTATTAAAAATATTTTATTTGATGTAAATGAAGAAGCATTTTAAAATAATGAATAGAAAGTTAGCCACGGAGTACAGCTGAAGGTTTTTCTGACAGACTGGGTCACTTAATTTCTTAATTCTCTAAGCAATTCTTAAGATTTTATATGAGGAAGCCACCTGAAGAGGGAACCCATAATCTACTTGCTTCTCCTACTCCTAGGGAGTTCCCTTCTACCACTTGAGCCTGGGTTCCTAGGGAGCAGGAAACCAGAAAATATCTGATGATTGCCGCACTGCTGACAGGAATATCAAGATGTAGAAGAGCAAAAAGCTTAAGAGTAGGGCAGACCAAGGCAGTGGTATCAGTGTGACATCATTGATTATTCTTCCAAAAGACCAAATATCTTGAGTGGTAAAAATGTTAGCAGTTGAATTTGAAAGTTCATTCAACATGAAATCTTGCATAAATCATTTTTCAGTCCTGAGAATCATATTTGTATAGCAAAGACTCAAATTCTGTAATAAAGCACTACCAAATGGTCTGGTTGTTTACTCTAGAACAAGTTTGACAAATAAGGAAAGAAAAAGTCAGTATTGGCTTTGAACCTTTCAAACCAATCGGCATATATCATTGTATCTGTGACAACAAATTCCATATGAAGAAGGTCTTGTAACACTGTCCAAGACTAGCAAGTTTAGTTTGGTAGCGGGGAACTCGTTAACACTCTCCAAGGAAACGAGAATTCCTGACCAAATTCACTGTGCCTAGTTTCTTAGCTGGATCAACTAATTTTAAAATTGAACTAAGCCAATATGATTATATTTGATCGGGATGATAGCTTTGAAATTAGTCAAGATAGCATAAAGTAGTGTTTTGGAGTTGAAGATACACTAAAGATTTTGGAAAGGAGAGCTATAAAGATTTTTCTAGTCTGAAAATCTAGATACAATGAGTTGTGTTTTTCATCACCAAAGAATTGAATTTTACTTAAGAGCAAGGACAATTTTATGGGCAAAGGAGAAGGAAAGGAATATGAGTTGTTAAGAATATATAAAAACCACATGAAATTTGGAGCAACATTGGTATTGTTACAGACAAGTTCTAGGAAAGATCTCAGGTTGTGATAACTAAGTCTTATGGAATTGAAGGTATTTTGGGATACCCAGTAGATTTAAAGGTAATAGAATACCAAGGGGGAGATTATAAATTTTTGCCCTTGGTGACCGCTAGGTAGTACATCTGTATCCAGCAAGGTGTTCCTCATCCTTCAGCATCTAACCCCATGAGGCAAATTTATGGTGAAAATTAAAAATATATATATTTGCTTTTTAATTGGAATGTTTTTAGAACTTGACCATAAACATTGGATTTTGAAAATAAAACAGAACCAAGCCTCCTTACCTCTTCAATCCTACACTTTAATTTGTCATGACATTGGTACAGTAGCAAATAAGTTCCCAAATGCAACTTTGGACTAATTAGGGGAGAGGGGGGAATGGCAATTTTTACTTTATAGTAAAATTGATTGCTCTTTCATTAAAATTTTTTTTAAACTATTGTATCAAAACAAAAATTCTTTGTTTTAAAACATTGAGAAGTGAATAAAGCTGATTTGTTTATTTTTTTGATTGGAGAAAATTTCAATTGTGACATTTTATGTTGACCTATTTACATGTCTTTTTGGCTTACACTGTTTAAGAAGAAATAAATATGAAATATTGGAACAACAATAGCAAAAAAGGCAAAACTGCACGTCAAGAGAATCTGCATGGGTAGAGTTTCCTCGTCAGAAGCTCCCTCCATGTTGATAAAATTATATATACAGTATAAAAAATTAGTGTAATACTTTTTTTTTTAAGATGGGATAAATAACATTTTGTGTTCTACTGAATAGAGGAACAATTTTGATCATTATTTTTGTTAGTTCTTTTGTTATTTTTGTGCCTGTTTTGGATTTTGTGTGTTAGATCTAGGAACTATAATACAAAAATACTAGATTTAAATCATGCTTGTTTTAGTAAACATTAAGAAAGGAAACATTTATATGCACTTATTATTTCTATTTCACAAGAAGATTTGAAAGCAAAAAAATAAAATTGAAATAGTGCTTCTTTTTAGAAACCTCCACTAGTATCTAAATACTTTGTTAATTATAAGTAACTTTATTTTTAGTTAAAATAGTGTCACATGCTGTTTTATTTACAACTTTACCATTGATCTTGGAGAAATCCCAAAGGAGCTATATATTTTAATGAGTAAGAATCATGTCATAGACTCATGGAAAAATTTGGGTGAATCTAAAATTAACTCTGCTCCTGGTTGTCTCTAGATCATTGTGTACAGCAGCCTCTTGATTATTAAAATAATCGTCCAGTTTATGATTTATTTAGGGTTACAGTAGTCAGAGAAAAAACATTTGACTATTTTACTGCTTATGCATCTCCATAAGAAAGGACAGAGAAAACATAGTAAAATTAGTCTTCATTTTTTAAACTCCTTAAGGGTTTAGTTAAAGCTATTTTAGTTTAGGGGCTTAGGTTAAGTTAAATTCCTTAAGGGTTGAAACTCTTTGAAGAAGGATGATATAAAAATGAACAGCCAAAATTAATGTTGAGAATCTAGGGATTTCAGATTACACATGTTACCTTTATCTACTATTCTTAACAGTCCAGTAAATCTGTCATCCCAGTTGCCTGGTAGCTTTACCCAACCTGGAATATAGCCAGGAACCTGGAGGGAAGCAAATCAAATTCTGGGTAACTAATATAGACATGACAGAGTCTCTATGAAAGTTCATGGGCTTTATTCTTTGAAGAACCACTCAGGACCCTATTCTGATCCAAATTATTCTTTAAATGCATTAATTAATCTGGTTTCTAAGATCCAATAAATTAGAAGTGGGGAAAAGAGGTTGGTGTACAGATAGGGATGCAGAGACTGATTAGAAATGATAGTCTCTAGCCTAACAGGGAAGAGGCAGAAAAACTGGAAAGGAGACACAACTCAAAAAGCACAACATACTGAGGCCATTTCATATAATTGTCATCTAGTATTTGAAGTCATCTATCATATTCATCCCTTTTATCCAGTGTAAATATTTTTCGTTCTTTCAACTTATCTACATGTGGCATTAGCTCAAAGCCATTTGCCACCATATTTGCTCTCTTCTAGACATTTTTCAGCATCCAAAGAGTACAAAATCAAATTAACCAGATTGAAAGTAATTTTTTTAAAGCTCATTTTTTATTTTTAATTCCAAATTCTCTCCCTCCCACTCCTTTTTCATTGAGAAAGCTATCAATATGATACTCATTACATATAGGAAATTATCCAGAACATATTTATTTCTACATCTGCTGTATTGAAAAAAAAGACAAGAAAAATCAATGCTTAAAAATATGCTTCAACACTTATCAGTTCTCTCTGGAGGCAGATAACATTTTTCATGTATCCTTTGGAATTGTAGGTCATTGTATTAATCAGAATAGCTAAGTCTTTCATAGTTGATTATCATTACAATACTGATGTTACTATGTACAATGTTCTCCTGGTTCTGCTCATTTCACTCTGCATCAATCTTTATGTCTTCTCAGATTGTCCTGAAACCACTCCCTCCATCATTTTTTATAGCACAGTATTATTCCATTACAATCGTATACAACAACCTGTTCAGACATGTCCCAGTTGATGGGCTATCCCCTCAATTTCATATTCTTTGCCACCACAAAAAGTTGCCTTAAATATTTTTGTACATATAGATAGATCCTTTATTTTTTTCCTTTGATTTCTTTGAAGTACAGACCTACTAGTGGTATTGCTGGATAAAAGGATATGCAGTTTTATGGCCATAGTTCCATGCAGTTCTACGGAATGGTTAAACCAGTTCACAACTCCAATAATAGTATATTATTAACTATTTTTCCACTTCTTTTCCAGCTTTTGTTATTTTTCTGGAAGAAAATATTTTTTAAAATTAGAAGGTATTTTGAATTACATATCAACATACTGAAAACTTAAGAGAAAAATGTATGAATATTTGCTCCCCAGACTAAAAATTTAATATTAGTACTCATTAATGAACTGATTTGATAATTTAAATAACCTAACAGTAGACATGGAATCTATAACAAAACAGTTTTCATAGATGTAAAAAATGAGCTAAGAAAATAGAATATTCAGTTTTGGGATAAGAAGGCTAATTCAGTAAAATATTGATATTCAATCCACAAATTTACTGTTATACCAGTAAAATACTAATGTGAGGGAGGTGAGAGAGCCTTTTTGAGATTGGACAATAAATAATTGTTATTCTTCTGTTCTAGAAGATACTAAGAAGGTAAGGGTTTTAAAAAATTGATTTGATACCTTTTCTGAATGTGTCTTTCCCCTTCCTCTGCCCAGTGAATCATTTTCTTATTACAAAGAATAAAACCAAGAGATTAAGGTAGAAAAAACCAGTTTAGTGTAAACTAATTTTTACCTAACCAAGTCTTGACAATGTGCTTAGTCTCAACTTCTGCAAAGGGGGGGAGGGGGGCACATGTTTTCTTGTTTATTTGGGAATTTGGTTATTACAGTTTTGTTGGTTTTATTATTTTTCAAAAACACAAACAGGTTCTTAAGCTTTGCAAAATCAGTCCCATAGTCTTTATCTTCAGGTTTCCCCATGCACAATTTTTAATACTGTCCTCTCCCCCCCTCCCCCCCCCCCATTTTTAGTTTTGAGAGATTAGGAAACTAGACTTAGCCTAGCAGTCACTCTTATTAATAGTAACGAGCTTTTTAATGACATATACATCACCAAAATCTCAGATTTTCACTTATCTGCAGTCCTTTTCTAAACCTGAGCGTTGTTTACTAAGAAATTATAGAAGGGCCACTTCTGAACAGAACCCAGCCCTTTCTAACTTTTTTGTGCTCTATTTAATTCTTCTCCAGTCAGTCTATTTTATCAGTAAACGTTTATTTAAGATTATCTCTGTGTGAGATATAGTTCTAAATGCTGGGAATGCAGAGACAAGAAAAATAATCCCACCCTCCAGGAATTTATACTGTGAACAGGTAATATTTGATTATTTCATGAGGGAGAAAACACCAACCAATAAAATGTAGGATTTTTAAAGCAATGTTTTATTAACTTCAATATAGATGGATTTCCTTTGAAATCTTATATTACTCATTTAAAAATATTCTGAGTAGGGGTTCATAGGCTTCACCAGAGGGGTTCATAAAAAACAAATAGTTAAAAACCCTAGATCTAGAGAGATGTGGAAAGGCTTCTAGTGAGAGGTGGGCCTTGAACTGAGCTTTAGAAGGTAGGGATTCACTTGTAAGGGAATGGAGTTAAGGGAGGGAATGCATTCCAGGCCTGCAGAAAGGCACAAAGGAGGTTAAATGGTGAACTCTAGGAATAGCTACTGAAATAATAAAGTTTAGTAGGAACACAATTTATGAAGGGGGGAATACTGTGAAATAAACTTGCATGTAGAATAAACTAGAACCAGATTCTGCAGGGTAAACTGAATTTTTTATCCTTAAAAGTATTGGAGGTGGCTGGGTGGGGCACTAGATGACTCTAGAGATAGAGAGCTAGGTCTAGAGACAGGAAATATCCTGGGTTTTAAATTGGTCCCTGGCACTTCCAGGTTGTGTGATCCTGGTTAAGTCACTAAAGTTAGCTAGCTCTTACCAATCTTTTGCCTTAGAACCAATATTCTGTATCAATTTCAAGAACAGAAGGTAAGGTTTAAAAAAAAAAGTAATAGAGAATTTTTGAAGGTTTTTGAGCAGGGGAATGATGTGATCAAACTTGTGCTTTAGTTAAATTACTTTTTCTTAGTTTTATGTTGGGAGGTGGAATGAGGAAACTTTTACCTTAAATTACTTTTTTGAACAGCTGAGGAAAAGTGTTCAGAATAAGCCCATACTTATGAATAATTCAAATCCTCTAATGAAAAATAGAAACCCTTACAATTTTTTCTCTGGACTCATAGTTCAGATATAAGTGGATATTAGAGCACCACTGTAATTGCTTGGGAATTCAAATATTTTTCCCCTACTCTTAATTTCTATTATTTTTCCATTATTATCCATCACAAATGTAAAAAAATGCATCTATTAAATTCTCTACCTGGTTTTTCTTGATCCTTAAAGATGGTGGGAAAAAAATTATAATGAGATTTAATTTGCATTGTCCTATATCAGGGAAGCATAATAGCAGATTGCTCTATCATAATGTTCCTGAAGTATTTTATAGTCTTTTACAGGCCACTTCAAAATCAGTATTAAATAGGGAACATTTAATTTAGAAAGATTATTTTGAGACTTTTGTGGAAGATGCATTGACGAGGAAAAGAATAAGGAGAAATCATAGTAAAGAGGAAAGAAAGTATTGAATGTGTTGAGTTTGCTTATTAGAGAGCTAGTTGGAAATATACAACAAGCAGTTGGTGGTATAAGACCTTTGGTTTTATAGTATTTGGCTTCTCTTAATCTTATTCAACTCTTTAATAATAATTTTTATGTGTTTGTAATTTTTTCTGAGCTTATTATTAGGTATTTGAGAGCAAGGGCCACATCTTAGATTTTTTTTCTGTAGGGAATTGGAGGATGGACTGGGAATGGAGTTTTTCATGGTACCTAGCCATATTTTTAACTTATTGGGAGGGAGCTTATTAAATCCTATTTCATTTGTAGAACCAAGTATTCAGATCAAATTTTAACTCCCTAGTGTCTAGGTAGCTTTGGAATGGCTCCCTGCTCATATGGTATGGAACCCACAGTGCTTGCTCTCTCTTTCCATATGAACTGTACCATAGTTAGTCTGATCTTCTTCTGGATATAGCTAGAAATATGAAGGGATTTGGCTTTGGGTAATAATAGTGACATATAGAGTGGGTCTTGTTTTGTTTTTAAAAATCTGAGCAAGTATCTTAGAAAGTGTCCTGCAACCCAACAAAAAGCTCTCCTTAGAAAATAGAGAAAAATGATACATGGAGATAAACTTGTTATTGTTTATAAATGTATCTCTTATTATGTCAAAGATATGATCTTACAAAAGTGTTCTACATCAAGTCAAATTTCAAGTTACCAGGCAAATTTGAAGTTTAAAAGAATCCATGTTTTGTGAAGTCTATCAGCTATTACTGTTGTTTTCTATTATGAATTCTAGTGATTGTTTAAAATCTTTGTTTTGTTTTGAGATTCAACCTGGCATGTTTATGAAAAAACTCATTGCGACTACAAAAAATATCTACTCCTTTAAATAGTCAGAACTTGAATATGTAAAACAAATTTGGTTTGAAACTTTTCATTTTGAAGATTTAAACACTGTTACCTCAATATCAAGATGAAATTATTAATGTGGTTTGTCCCTATATAACCCTAAACTTTTTCATAATAGCAAACTAAAATCCGTGTTAATTATATTGTATTTCATAACTTGGTCATAGACAAGAAACACTAAAATATTTGAAATGAATCAAAGCAATCCCTCTCTAGTAAAAGTATGTGTGTGTATCTGTTTTTGCCTATGGGATTTTTACTGTACCAGTGGGATAGCCTGTTCAGTAAATTTTATGTATTTCATTTTCTTTTCTTTGTTTTTTCTTTTTTCTTTTTTTTTAGCTCTTCAGAGAAGTAAGAATAATGAAGATTTTAAACCATCCAAACATAGGTACTTTTGTTTTCTTTCAAATGCTTATTGAACCAAATGCATTCTGGAAAGGCATGCCTCAAAATGAAATGTCTCTTCCAAGAAAAGTGGCCCTTATATGATTACATTTTCTTACAATATGGAATTGTTAATGGCATTGATTTTTTTGTAGAATTCCACATAAGAGAGTATGGCCTGCCTCTAAGTATATGGAATTCTTGCCCTGACAAGGTGAACTATTAGGTGTTACATTAAATACTTGTTGATTTAATATTTAAATGCTATTTGTGTATATGGGTGAATATTTTAAATAGGATTAGTAATACTTGTCTTATGCCAAATTTGTCACTGTTACAGAACCTTTTATCCTATTCTGTTAATTTGATGGATAAAGAGAAAATACACAGAAATGAAAATTTGTTGTCGTTTGTAAAAGTATCTTCCTTTATGCAAGAAACATGTTCCTGGGAGCAGCTAGATGGCTTAGTGGATTGAGAGCCAGGCCTAGAGATGGGAGGTCGTGGGTTCAGATTTGGCCTTGGACACTTCCTAAATTGTATAACCCTGGGCAAGTACCATTGCCCAACCCTTATTGCTCTTCTGCCTTAGAATCTAAGACAGAAGATGAGGGTTTGTTTTTTAAAAGAAAGAAAAGAAACTTTTTTTGGTTAAGTTGTTTATGTATATATATATATATCCATGTTTTAAGTCACTAAGAAAATTTGTAACTTACGGTGCCTTAGAGTAATTCCTTTTGTGAGGCAATCATCTCTACTTTATATTTTGTGTAAGCCTGAATTTCTTGGGTCATATTTGTGTTTTAAATAGGATTATGCCCAAATAACAAATAAATAAAAAAGTGGTTTAAAAGTAATGTGAGATGGTAAAATTGTTTCAAAACTTTAATTTTTCAAACAATTATATATATCTTTTGATCAACTATTTCAGAACTTGGGTGATTTCGGTACTTGACAAAAAAATTTATTTAATATGTGTACTTTAAATCATTGAAGATAGAACAAAAACTTGGATTTTTTTTCTTCTGAAACAATGAGTGGTGTTTTTTTTCCCCTCAGTTAAGAATAGTTATCCCAAGATTAGTCTGGTTAAGGCCACAGAAACACTTTACTGGAAGGTTGGCTGCCTTATTATGTTGTGGTATGGATAGGATGCATTCTTGCTTCAGTTAGAAGAAGCCCAACCTTCTGGTTATACACATGGGCATAAATGATAATTCCAGAAGGAATCTAGAAAGCATTACCTTATAAGGGTTATTAAGTTTTTGGCAAGAAACTGAAAATTGCAGTGGCACACAGTGTTTTCATTACTGCTGAGTGAAAACAAATGTAAGAAAAGAGAAAAAGCCTACTTAGAGCTAAACATCTGATTGGTGAAATTGTATCTTAAGCAGGATTTGACTTTTGGGACCATATATTAAAATATTAAAAGAATGGCATCTTGGCTATGCTTGGAGGTCATCAAAGGCTGATAAAATTTTTTGCTTGGAGTCTACGACTTTAAACTTATTGGGAAGGGGGAGAGGGAAAAGTGCCATTTCACAAATTTTGATAGCATAGAAACTAGCTCCAATTTAGCCTTAGAAATTCACAGGAGTTTCATGGCTTCAGATGATTGTACAAAACTGTGGAAATTTATTAACCGCAAGCAACTCAGAATTCTAAAGCAAAAATCCATGGACATTTTACTTTAGTAGATATAACAAAGATTTGGTAAAGTGGGACTTTTTTCTTGTAATAAGGCTCTGGAAGATTCTTACTTATTTGGAAGCAACAAGTCAGGTAAAAGTAAGATAGGATTCTATATTAAGAAGATATATTCATATGTGGAAATCCAGAAAACTGAATAGGAGAAATATGCTAGAGTGAAGGTTAACAGAAAGATTAAAACAAATTAGATTTTATATCTGATAACAATATGCACCACCAAGACAGAAAAAATAGGTGAGTTATAGAAACACATCACAAGCCTGGCTTGTAGACACAAATAGAAATGAAGAAGGACATATTTATTGGAACACTCTTGTAAAAGTAATTAATTTATAATTATAATAAATCCTACAAAAAATTAAGGAATCAACAAAGAAAACTGTCATCAGGACCTGATTCTCCATAGGAGGAAAGAACTACAAAAATAAAATTTTATTACTAACCTTAGACAAACATGGCTATTATATCTTAGAATTTGTTGTAGAATAAAAGAAGGCTAACTATAACTTGATGTACATTATAGGGATATCCAGCTTTAGTAGGAATGCAAATTTCAAAGGATTCACAGAAAAGACATCTTTTTTATCCCATGGTTTAAAATTCTACAAAGTCAGTTCCAGTGACTTTTGATTATCCTGAATAAAATTCTGCTGACAACAAAAAAACAACTCTTGAGTTGAAAGGGGGGTTGAGGGGTAAGGGCTTTGAAGAAACAATGTGTAAACCGAAAGAATTTAGAGATATGTATGGCAAATGGAAGCCAGGTCAAATAACAAGCATGAATAGGAAAGAATAGCCTGTATTATGCCTCTATATATAATGACCAAGCTTGACTTAAAAGGAGATAAGAAAATGGATCTTTCTTCTTTACAAAGGTTTGGAGGAAGGGGAGAATATGAGACATGGTTGGTTAACTTTGTTAGGCTAATTTTTTTCTTTTTTTATTCTTTACAGCATTTGATACCTTACAAGGGGTGGGAGGGAATTGGAGGAGAGAGGAATCTATTAGGGAATGAAAGTGATTTTAAAAAAAGATATAGATTAAAATTAGGGAAAAAATAAAGTAGCCTAGCCCAGTGGATATGTTGAGAATCCTAGAAAGGTTGTTGACTTTTAGTTTAAATGGAGAAAAAGAGGAGGATCAAAGAAGGAATAGGATTGCTACTCAGGAGGATAATGCATGATGGGGATCTGGTAGGAATATGCAGCTCTTATTATTCTGTTTAAATCTAAAAAGGAAACTTTTATAGATTAGAAAGAACTTAACAAAAATGACTGATGGGAGCTTGAAAACCAAAATAATTATGGAGATAGTAATAAAGCACCTAACCAGTCTTGAGGGTAAGTTCAAGTTACCAGTCTCCAATAGACTATATCCCAGAGTAATAAAATAATTGGTAGATGTACTTGTTGATCCATTGTGATCTTTGAAAGTTTACATAAATAGCATCACAAATTACTTTAAATATCTCCCTGTTTGTGATTATTTAATAATAATAATAGAGGGGGCAGCTGGGTAGCTCAGTGGATTGAGAGCCAGGCCTAGAGACGGGAGGTCCTAGGTTCAAATCTGGCTTCAGCCACTTCCCAACTGTGTGACCCTGGGCAAGTCACTTGACCCCCATTGCCTAGCCCTTACCACTCTTCTGCCTTGGAGCCAATACACAGTATTGACTCCAAGACGGAAGGTATGGGTTATTAAAAAAATAATAATAATAATAGTAACTAGTATTTGTATAGCGTTTTAGGGTTTGCCAAGCACTGTACTAATATCATTTGATCCTCACAACTTTGAAGTTGGCGCTATTATAGTTTTCCCATTTTTTAAGATGAGATGAGAAATCTGAGAATGACAAAGATTAAAGACTTGCCTAACATCACATAGCTAGTAAGTGTCTTAAGATAAAATTTAAACCCAGGTGTACCTGACTTCAAGCCCATGTAAACCGAATAGCAGTTGGCTTAAATTAGATTTCAAACTCCATCTTCTACATTTACCATAGTGAATGCTTTCTCTAAGAAGAGAAGATTTCATAACTGTTGGTCATAAAATCAGTAAACATATTAAGCACCTACTATGTGCCAGGCGCTGGAGCTATAAAGGCAGCATATATTCCCTTCTCTTAAGAAACTTACAGCCCGATTGGAGAGACAGTATGAAAATAACTATGTACAAACAAGTTATATACAGGATAAGTATTAGATAATTATAGAGAAGGCATTAGCATTAAGAGAGATCAGAAAAGACTTCTTTCAGAAGGTAGGATTTGAGATTGAAGAAAGCTAGGGGCTGAGAGGAGGAAGGGAGAACATTCCAGGCTTGAGGGACAGCCAGTGAAAATACCCAGATTTGGGAGATGTGGAGTGTCTTGTATGAGGAATAGCAAGGAGGTCAGTGCCACTAGATTAGTACTCAAGAGTCTGTGGAGGGTGTGAGATTTAAAGATTGGAAAGGTAAAGTCAGGAGCTGGAAAAGAGATTTGAATGCCAAACAAAATTTTATATTTGATCTTAGAAGTAATAGGGAGCCCCTTGAATTTATTAAGTAGTGAGGTTTGACATGGACAGACTTAGACTCTAGGAAGATCACTTAGACAAATGAATGTAGATGGGATTGGAGTAGGGAGAGACTTATGGCAGGGATACTAATCAGCAGATTATTGCAGTAATTTAAATTGCACCACCATGGTAGCAGTGGTAGAGGAGAAGGGGAAAGGTTAGTTTTTGAGAGATTTTAGTAAAGTAAAATTGATCGTCTTGGCACTAGTTTGTTTGGGTGTAAGAGGTGTGGTGGTAAAAGAGTGAGGGATTGAGGATGACACCTAGATTGTCAACTTGGGTGATTGGGAGAATGGTGGTGCTATTCCCTCAATAGGAATAGAGGAGTTAGGAAGGGGATCTGATTTGAGGGGAAGGTGATAAATTCAATTTTGGACATGTTGAGGTTAAAATATCAACAGGATATACAGTTTGAGATAAATAATAGACGATTGGAGATTTAAGACAAAGTTATGGAGAGGTTAGGATTTAGGATTTGAGAGTCATCATCATAGAGATGATCATTGAATCTAAGTAAACTGATGAGATTATCAAGTGAAATAGTAAAAAGGGAAAAGATAAGAGCCCTCAGGACAGGTCCCAAGGGGACATTTACACATAACAGGCATGATCTAGACAAAGATCCAACAAAGGAGGCTAAAAAGGTACTAGTATACAGGAGAGTCAGATTAAAGGAACCTAGAGAGAAAAGAGTGATCAACATTGTTGGAGGTTATGTAGAAATTAAGAAGAAAAGAGAGAAAAAGCCCTTATGTTTGTCAATTAAGAAGTCATAATTTTAGAGGAAACACTTTCAGGTGAGTGATGATGTTGGAAGCCAGACTATAAAGAGTTAGGTTATGGAGAGGAAGAAAATTCTTAACCAAAATTTATAGCAAAAGGTAAAATAGATTATTTTTGTTATCCAAAGTTGTAATGCTTTTACATGAACAAAATGAGTGCAACTAGGACAAGAAGGGAAAGATCCCAATTGAGGGGAAAAATGTTTTCATCAAACATCTCTGATAAGGTTCGATGTCTGAGATACATGGTATATTTCTTTTTCTCTCCCTCACACACACACACTTAAGTATCTCACAGCACGTGCACACGCGCAATTCACACACACAATTGTTACCTAATGAATAAGTTGGTAAAAGAACAGTTCATGAACAATTTTCCAACAAATAATTTCAATCTAGATCAGCCACAGCAGTAGTCTCTCAGTAACCAAGGATGACGATTGTCTTTGTGCGTTTTCATCTATGGTGTATAGATGAGTGTGCACAAAGACACTTGTGCGTGAAGGAGATGTAAGTGGAAAAATCGATACACAGACAGTCCCACTCTCTCAGCATTGGAAGCCTGGGTCCAGTGGCACGAAAGGTCGTTAAACCTGGAGACTTCCTCAGCTGCATTGGATGGCTGTGTTGTCCTTTGTGCTCCAACACGCCCTAACAACTTCTCAGTGCTTTGCTGCGTCGCAGCCGTTGAACCTTCTTATTGGATCAGCCACAAATCACTATTAATTGACATACAAATCAAAATTACATCAGTTTTACCTTATACAAACCAATGGGTATAGATAACAGAAGTTGAGAATAGTCTGTGGTTATACACTTTTTGGAAAGTGGCCCACCAATAAGATTGGAGCTATAAATTGGTGCATTCATTCTGGTAAGCAGTTTGAAATGACTAAAGTATTCATACTTTTTGACCTACACCTCGGTTTATATCCCAAGGAAGTAAAGAATGGAAAAGTCTCAAATACACAAAAATAATTGTAGCTATATTTTGGATAGTAACAAAGTAGATGCCCGTTGATTGAAGAATAGCTAAACAAATTGTGGTATATGGATCTTAATAGGCTATTCCTATAGAGAAGCATGGTAAAACTTTGAACTAGTGCAGTCAAGTAAACAGAATCATAAAAACAGTATGTATAATAACTGCATTAATATAAATAAACATAAATGGAATGAATAGCAACATCATTTTCAATCAAAACTGAGTATTTTATTAAAGTTATAACAAAGTTTGTCCTTAAAGAAGAATTGAAAATGTACCTCTGTCTTCATTGCAGAGATAGGGTACTATGAATGTTCTCCCAACATTGCATATAATGTCAAAGTTGGTTGATGAATTAGTTTTGCTAAGCTTTTTTTCCCTTTTTTATTCTTTGTTATAAGGGATGTCTCTCAGGGAGGATGTGGCATATATTTCTAAATGAAAAATATAAAAATAAAAGTTTATCAACACAAATTAAGGTAAATCCTTTTTTAAAATAATTATGGATATTGGGACTGAAGGACTTCACTTTTCCTCTCAATCTCTTCACATCTGAAAGTTTGAGGTTATCTTCAATTCTTCTCTTATCTCTGATATCCACTCAATTACTTGTAAATATCACCTCTGTAATCTCTTTCATATTATCCTCTACTCCTTTTCTATGACCATCATCCTAGAACATGGTCTCCTTACTACTTTTCTTTACCATGACAGTAGCCTCTTAATAGATCTTCTAACCTCTTAGGGAACAAGAAGTTAAATGTGAGTATAACTCCAGAGGGGGGAAAAAGAGGAGCAATGGATGAAAGTTATAGAGAGGAGTAAGATTTCAGATTGACATAAGGGAAAAATTTTTCTTACAGTTATTTCAGAATTATAGTGTAATTCCTCAGGAGATAATGAACTTCTTATCCCTAGAAGTTGTCTGACTGAAAGGACCACTTTTGGATATTATTAAATGGCTTCTTTTTGGTCTGAATGACCTTTGAGTTTCTAGCACTGAAATTTTTGTATTCCACTCTTTCCAACTCATTCTACTTATTAATTTATGTGATTTGGGCAAATTACTTAATCCCCGTAGAATTATTTTCCCTCAAAGAATGATCTCTGATACCTTTTCTTTTTGAAAATCCTATGATCCAATATTGTGTATAATTGTAGCATAGCCAGTATCTTTTAGTGTCTACATGCATGTATAGGCATAGTATAAATTAATTTGATGACCGCCCAGTGTACATAACTAGCATGAGGGAAAGTGTATTACAGCATGGGTAGGTAAACTCCATAAAAATATGTAGGGATTTATATAAATACTAAAGTACAAATAAATGAAGATATTATTGATTTTACTTTTAACTTAGATTTTACATTTTAATTTTCCAGTCTTAACTGTTCGTTTAAAATTTAATTCTGATGTCTCATAAGAACTTTTATAATAACCACAACTGTACAGTTTTGCTTTACAGTAGTTCCTACTACATGGTAAGCCCAAGAAAATCTGTTCATGCAATGATTTTTTTTTAATAAGTATTTTCTCTTCTGTACCAAGGTGTCCTATTCACTTACATATTTTTATCTTTTTTTAAACCCTTACCTTCTGTCTTAGAATCAATATCAAGTATCATTTCCAAGGCAAAAGAGCAGTAAGGGCTAGACAGATGGGATTTAATGATCTACTAAGGGTAAGGGTCACACAGCTAAAAAGTGTCTTGGGCCAGATTTGAACCTAGGACCTCCTGTCTCTAGGTCTGGTTCTTAATCCACTGAGCTACCCAGCTGCCCTGATTTAGTTGATTTTTAGAAACTTAGATTATGAAATTATTCTATGGCAGAGCAGTTGGCTTAAATTCAAAACCAAGAACTGTCAAAATGTCTCTGTTCTTGATATGATTATATACCATACAATTAAAGAGAAAATTACACAGGATAATGTTTTTGTGGGAGTTGGGAAACATCTTGTCTTGATTTTTCATTTTAGATTGAGGCTCAATTTATTGCTATCACCCTCCTTTATTCTAACTTAAATTTCAAATTATATCTTTTAATTCTTTTTTTTTTTTAGTGATAGATTCTTTCCATATCACTTTACTATAATCATTAAGTGACATACAATGTCGATGATTTTAAAATAGGTTCCATAATTTCTACTAGATTTGGTATGACAGTCAGTTATATTTGTTTTCAGTTTTAGAGGGATTTAAAATCCAATTCTTTGGCTTTAAAAAGAGAAAAGAAAAAATAAACATGTTTCAATAATGGTTTATTTCTTGACAACTTAGGTTTGCAAAATAAGTCTTTGAAGTTGATTTTCTTTAAATTATATGTATCATAGCCTCAGAAAATATTAGACCCTTTCCCTACACTCATACCTATTGTCATCATCTATGACTTGGACTATTACAATAGCCTTCTGGGGGCAGCTGGGTGGCTCAGTGGATTGAGAGCCAGACTTACAAGATGGGAGGTCCTAGGTTCAGATATAACCTCAGACACTTCCTAGCTGTGTGACCTTGGTCAAGTCACTTAACCCCCATTTCCCAGTCCTTAACCACTCTTTTGCTTTGGAACCAATACATAGTATTGATTCCAAGACTGAAGATAAGTTTTGTTTTGTTTTTAAACCTTCTAACTGGTTTCCCTGCCTCAAATCCCTTGATTCTATTCTTAATTCATCCTACACTTCAAGATGATTTTCTAGGTCTTACCTTCTCATGGAAGTTCCCTGTTTAGCTCTCCAGTGGCTCTAAGTCACCATTAGGTTCAAATATAAAGTCCTCTGTTTTGTATTTAAGGCTTTTTATAACTCAGCCCTTTCTTACCTTCCTAGACTTTTTTTTTTAAACCCTTGCCTTCCATTTTAGAATCAGTATTGTGTATTGGTTCCATGCGGACTTAGGTAATGGGAGTTAAGTGACTTGGAAGTGTCTGAGCTGCCTCACTTCCCAGATTTCTTAAACATAACTCACCACTGTATACTCTATGTTTTAGCTATACTGACCTACTTATATTTCCTTGAACAAGTCACTTTCATCTCTCCATTCCATGCTGGCTATAATCTTTCACTTCTGCCTCCTAATTTTTCCCAAAGCTTCTTTCAAAACTTAGCTAAAATTCATCTTTTACAAGATGCTTTTCCCAATCCTCCGAGGTACTAGTGGCGGCTCTTCTCATTACTTTTTATCTCCTTTGTATGTATCTAGTTATTTACATTTTGATCCTCCCTTACAATGGACACTTCTCATTGACAGAATTTGTTAAGTATTTTCATGATGACAAAACAAATTTTCTTGAAGTTATAATTTCACCTTGACTTTGGAAAGTATTTAGCATACATTATAATTTTGTCATAAATATAACACTGCAAAATTGGCATCCAAATTATTGGAATTATAGGAATATTATCCAAAATGTTGGCTTTGTAGATTCCCTATGTATTTATGACTTATTTTAGAATTTATACGTTTCTAATACCAAGCTACCAGATTGCATCTTTTTTTTTTCAATTGTTGGTAAAAGTAAGAAGAATGTTCTGTTAACTAAAGGGAAGTAACAGAACAGGACCTCATTCCCCATGAAAATTGATTAATTCTCTCAAAAAGCCAGTATGTTCTGAGGTTATCCTTTTCCGTTTATCATAGTGCTTTCCATTTCTCTCAGCTTCTACTTCAAAGTGGTTAACTTTAAAGGTTTTTGTTCTCTGTGAAACAATTGCAATCACACTTCAACTAATAATATTTTAATCAGAATTATATCTTAAAAGATGAAATAAGAAAAGTTGAGTTGTGAGCTTATGAAAATGGAGACTACCTGCTGTATTCCCTATTCTAGTTTAAGTCTCATCCCTTTTGTCTGTTGTTATAACCTCTTAAAAGTTTGCCCCACTTCACTTCAGCACATTCATATTCCTATTTCTTCACTAATGATATTCCTCTTTCATTGGTTCCCTTTTTCAGTTTAAAGTAGACCTTAAGCTTAGCATTTAAGGCCCTCTAAAATTCCTATTCTATCTTTCCAACATTCTCTGTTATGATTTTCCTTCATGTTCCCTGTGTTCTGACCATATTACATACTGTCCACCTGTTAACTCTTAAATCTTTTTTTAAGACTGTACACACACCCAGAATATATGACTTTTTCTACCTTTTGAGAGCCTTTATTATTTCAAGTATGTCATATTTCCCAGCCGTGAAACTTTTCCTGCTCTCTATCCCTCCCTGTTCCTAGTGGAAAGTGCTGTCCACATCAGATTCTTTTTTCTATCACTTCATATGGATTATTTTTCTTTGCCCATATCCTATTCTACATGTCATATCACATTATCCACAAACAAATCTGAACTATTAAAGTTTAAGCTTACTGCATGCTGGGACGATAAGATTTTATCTGTTGCCAGTGCTACCATCACCCTTCCTTCAGCCAACTCAGCATCATCCTGGACTACCTAGGTGAAACCTGGTGCCAGGATTTGGGGGGGAACACCCTTCCCAGCTCCTTTGGATTGTCTGCTTTGCTCTCAAAGTTTGAAGAAGGTAGAGCTGGCAGCTCTTTCCTTCCTAGCAGAGGGAGGATCACCAGGTCTTAACATGTGCTCTGCTTCTATACTTGAAGATCCTTGACATTTAAATCTGACCTACTAATAAAACCTAAAGACCCTTTGCCATCTACCACCTTACCTCTGTAATCTTCGGACTCCTGGCTTTTCTATCCATCTAGTCCACAGCTGAACTTTTTAATGTGTTGCTTCCCACAGTTAGAGTTTGACTGTATCTCTTTTTCTTTTTATCTCTCTAGCACTTAGCACAGTGCTTGGCACATAGTAAGTGCTTGCTAATGTTTTTTACTCAAGATGTTTTTATCCTAAGTACTTAATGCAGGACATTAAACAATGGGTATTTAAATGTTTGTTAAATTTAATTAGTTTGCAAAGGTTATAAAATCTGAGTACCATCATTAAGAGTGTTGGAAGATCTGAGAGGATTATATTTCTTTGAAATATGAGGAGGAAATAACAAATGTAAAGAAAATTTTCAGGTAGGAGTCAGTATTGAATTTGACTTATCATGGTCCACTAAATGCAAAATTAATTTGTTAGAAGGTACCAAGAGTCATCTGTGTTTTTATTATATCTCTGATTTTAATCTTTTTATTTGCTAAAGCATATATAAAATTAGTAAAGACACAATTGGCATTTTTTCAAAGAATCAGTTGCTGAAAATTTTAAAGGGGGGGGGGGGAATTAAAACTATGAACTTAAGGTTTTCAACATACCTAAGCCTACATACAAACACTTATTCTCAACATTGTTGTTGAATAATGAATACTAAATAAACAAATGTATATGCTCATTTTGTTAGTAAATTTTACTTCCTTTTCCTAATCTCCCCTCAGTTAAGTTATTTGAAGTAATTGAAACTGAAAAAACACTGTACTTAATCATGGAGTATGCAAGTGGAGGTAAGTACCTTTGCTTTTTACTTGTTTATCATGCATGTGTTTTGTTTTGTTTTTAATTTTTATTTCATTAGGCAAGATAGCTATTATGCTGGCTTTTAAGGTTTCCTTTAAAATTAAAAGCTTGGGTATTTGAGAGCCATTTTAAATTTTCCTAGGCATTTTCAGAAGGTAATGTCTAAGTGATTCTTTATTAGTGTGTCTCTGTGGAGAAATCTCATGAGTTTTTAAAGATATTAAGGAAAATACTTTAAAACCAAAATAAATTTTTTTAAAACTTAGGAACCTCAGTTTCTTAAAATGGAAGATATTTTGTGTTTCTGCCTTCATCTTTCAGGTGTTATTTTGTTCGTATGATCTGTTTTTTTCCAGAGCAATAATCATTTCTGTATTTTTTTTGTTCTATTATAAATATATTAAAATTTTTTCCCCAATCGCATGCAATAACAAATTTCCACATAAGTTTTCCAAAGTTATATGATCCAAATTGTCTCCCTCCCTATCCCCTCCTGGAGCTGGCAAGCAATTTGATCTGGGCTATACATGTATTATCATAAAAAAATTCCATATAAGTGAATAATCATATAAAACCAAAAACCCACATAAAAAAGTAAAAAATCACATGATTTCATCTGTATTTTGGCTCCAGGAGTTCTTTCTCTGGAAGGGGGGATAGCATTCTTTTTTTAAGTCCCTTAGAATTGTCCTGGATCATTGTATTGCTGAGAGTAGCTAAGTCTATCACAGTAGATCATTCCACAATCATTTCTGTATTTTAAATATAGGGTTTCTTTTAATATTGTGTACTCCCTGGAATGTCAGGATTTGTGAGGCAAATGGGGAAATTGTGAATTAGTTAACTAGTTTTAGTAAGGCTGTGTGAATACAAACATTTGACTCAGTTACTTTCAAAATGAATGTAAGCAAGAATTGCAAGATAAGAAGGTATGGATGAGTTTGAGTCTATACCAAAGAAGGGGGAGTAGATTATCAAATTGAAGTACTGAATTTAATATATCATAATTTGATTGTTGATTATATAAATATATACACACACACATTTTTATAAAATTGGTTTCTTTTAACCAATTATGCTTTTCTTCTCTAGAACGTTATATAGAGTTCTGATTGATTATTTATATGTTATCTACAAAACACTGAATTTTTTGTTAAGTTAAAATCTTGTTTATCACAAGTGAATTTTAAAAGTCATTCTACAAAACCAGGAAGCAGAAGCAGTTAATAAACACTTTTTTAAATTGAATGTATAAATAAGAAAAAGTAATCTGAACCCAGCAGGGAGAAGAGTATTACATACAAGTTTTGCCTTTTTCTATTTTGTCTTGAAAGCCACTGAATATGTTTGTGGACCTATTATTTTAATATGTATGATATTTTTCTGAAGTGGCAAGTGATGAGAAATTTATTTTAACTATGTTAATTAAATGCTGTTTCCATTGGATTATCTACTCTAATATAGGAAATTATTATTATATAATCTTTCCTTTTACAGAAGGGTATATTTGATCTTATATGGGTATATTTTAGTTAGAGCAAGTAAGGAATTTTGAGAACATTGTAAACCTTAAAATTTCTTAGACTTATAAATGTTGGAAATTTCACCATTGGGAAATTTCATACTTGAAAAATTTCCTATTGATAGTGGGAACTCTATTGGAATGTGAACCCCATTGGCATGGGAGGTTCCTCCTCCTCCTCCCTTCTTAAGATTACTTTAGGACAGAAACCTTTTATAGAACAATGGAAAGGGCTTTGACCTATGCTTAAGCATAGAACAGGAATTTCTTTGAGTCATGATTGATTTTAGAATTGATACAATAGAGATACTTGGAATGACAGAACCAGGTCTTGGAAAATACAATTTCCACCCCACTCAGTCCTAACAGGATTTAGGAAGGGCTGCAGCAAAGGATCAAGATTTAATTATTGAGAATATGACCTTCAACAGACATGTGCAAAGCCACAGACCTCTGGGCGGTCCTGGGTTAAGCTAGAGCCACCATTGGCACAGGGAAGACATGGACAGTGATTGGTAGATGTGAGAACTGAGGGGAGGGAACTTGGATGGTTTCCTTAAAGATAGAGGGGTCTGAGGACTGAGGGGGTTGGTTGGAGAGGTTTTTGGTCTAAGAGATGGTGCTTTGAGAGTTGGCTCTGAAGGAAGCTGGAGGTGGAGGCCCCTGAGACTGTTTCTCCATTTTGGTCACGTGAGTAATAGGGACTGATCTCCTTTCTTTGCCTCAGCTATCTAAGGGCTTGGGCCTTTTGGCCCAGCCTAAACAGAGGGGGTATTTAAGCCCTATTCCCTTCTCTCCCCTTTCTCTCTCCCCCTCTCTCTCTCTATCTCTAATTCCTTTCTTCCTCCTGTTTGTAAGTAAACTCTATAAAAGGTTGACTGCTGACTTAAGTTTTCATTTAGGAATTACATAGCTGAATTCCTTGGCGACCTTAAATTAATATGTATCAGTTTTTTAAAGTGATTTCCTTGTCACAACATCAAAATTCTGTCCTTTTAAGATGAGAAGCCTTGGGAAGTGGCAATTTTTCCCCAGGTCATATAGCAAATTGGTTGTAGGTCCAAGACTAGATTGTCTTTTGTTCTGTTCCCTCATCTGCCACACCAGTGCATTATTGTCACAGAATGGCCATCTCAGCATAGAAAGGAAAGGTGGGCAGGCCTAGATGAACTTTAAAAGTACACTTAGTTCAACCCACTTCTAAACTCTAATGTTGAAAATTAATATTATGCCATATATAATATTGTAAATGTAATATTTAGAGATTAGTTTGTAAATATAATACTAGTTTTTTAAAAGATTGTTGTGGTCGCTGTTTATAAAATAATTAACTCTTTAAGTCACAAGGATAATAGTAGCTTTTAACAATTTAATATAAATATAAGGGTGTGTTCCCCCTGAGCCACCAATGACAAATCATGGAAAGACCTCCAAAGATCTCCAGAGAAGAACCTGATCTCCTCTACTGTCTCATTTTTTATAGTCCTCTTTCTCCATGACACTTCCTTTCCCTGTGTGCTGGTCTATCACATCTCAGGAACCAAGTCTCTCTGACTCAGACCTATGACCCTTAATTCCAAGTTATGATCCTAGGGCTCTTAACCTGTGACCTCTGTTTGGAGTGTTCTAGCCATGCTGATGGGCTGGCTCAGACAAACAGAAAGTTCATGACCCTGGGAGAAAGGGTCCCTTTACACAATTGCCCCCTATGATTCTTTTGGGAGGCGAGCATGTTGAAATCTCCCAGATTTACATGCCTAGTTTCTCCAATGAATCATTTCATAAACCAGCTTATATCTAAAGATCTCTTACTAGAGGTACGTACAATAATGTACTTTCTAAAAAGAAATTATAAAAATTTGGGGGTGAGAGGGAAATAAAAGAAAAAGATAGCAAAACCAATGATTGGTAGGTGCATTGACAAACCAATTAGGGGGCAATCGCCTTTGGTATAAGAGTTTACATTCAGAGTAAATGTGTTCAATCCCCTTCAGTTCACTTCACTACATCCCAAAGTTCATTCTGGATCTTCTGGTGCAGTGTGTGGTTTCTATAGGCTTCTTTATGGCACCTTTTTCAAAAAGTTTGCTTTCTTGATTTGGGGAGTTAGTGAGTTTCTTTTCCTGAAATTTATCTCAAAAAATAATTTTTAAAAAAATCTTGAATTTTACAAAAATTATACAAAACAATCATTTCCTATACTGTGGTCCTCAGCAAGACACCTGGCCTTTACTTGAAAGTTTTTAGTGAGGAGGACCTTAGTATCTCCTGAGGTAGCCATCCTACTTTGGAACTAAAAGGTAAAATGGAATAATGAATATAACATTAAATTTGGAAACGTGAAATCTTAGGTTTGAATCCTACCTTAGGCACCTAGCTGTATGATCATGGGCCAAATATTTGTCATTTATAGTTCATTTGTAAAATGGGAATAATAGTGCTTTCACTTATAGAATTATGTTTTATATGATTTTACACACACACACACACACACACACACACACACACACACACACACACACACACACACACACACACACACACACATATATATATATATATATAACCCAGATCAAATTGCTGATCTCCAAGAGGGGAGAGTGAAGAGAGGTGTAAGAATTAAATTTTAATGGTTTGACTAATATATATGAAAATTATAAATAATGGTGGTTGCCAATTCAAAGTATTATTGCTCAAAGTTGAAATGACTTTAATAACTTTTAGTTACAAAAGAATTGGAAGGAATGAAAGTAGAGAAATACAAAAGGGTAGAGAAGACATTAGCCTATCTAAATAAATTTTGCTCCGGTGCTCTACTCACCAGGACTTGTTGACCTTCAAATAAACTCTCCAGAAGACAAGGAAAAGCCGCTCACCCAAGTTCCCTCCTAGAGGCAGGTTAAGACAATGACTTAAGCTAAAGGTGACTCCTGAGGCCAACTTTTTTCCTTTAGCCGACCTTCTTGAAGCTGACTTCCTTCTTGAAGTCCAACCCCTTGAAGCCAACTTCCTTCTTAAAAGTCTTAAAAGTCCTTCTTAAAAGATTTCCCTAGCCCCAGAAATTCAGGGCTTTTATAGTGGCTTCTTGTCCCTTCTCCTCTTCACTGGGGCCAATCACAGTTTCCAAATTGCCCAGCATTGCCCAGCACTGCCCAGGGGGCAGTGTTTGTGGGAACCACTTCTCACCTTCTAGAGAGATGAATACTTACCATAAGGGTTCATAGATTCCTAGCAGAGTGAGGTGTGAATTCTCATTTCCTGGTTTATTGAGTTTAAAGGGTGGAGAGCTCCTCTATCTAATGCTAAGTAGAGTGTTCCAAGCTTTTGTTGATTCAATTCAAAAGTAGACAAAAGAGTTAATCCTGTCTTCATAGCCTGGTAAAATACTAAGTAGGGGTACTTAAGTTATTGTTAACCAAAGTGTTAACTCCAGCTAGGCTAAGAGAATAAAGGGTTCCCTTTTCACCAGTCTATAAACTGAGAATAGACAAAGAGAACCAAGAATTTCCTTTCACAGAGGGAGACAATTTAGATCTTATAATTTCAAAAACATGTTGAAGATTGTTATTACATGTATTGGGGAAAGTAAAATATATTTGAATAATAGTGCTTGTACTTCTTACTTTATCAGGGAAAGCACTTTGCAAACCTTAAAATGCTATAGAAATATGAACCGCATCTAGTTGTTTTTTTTCCTCATATCTAGACTAAAATCTGCCTCCATACAGCATATTCAAAGACAACTGGCATGTTCCCCATAAATCTTGTCTTCTTCAGGCTATCTCTGATTTCTTTAGCTTATACTCATGATCTCAAGATCCCATATCTTGTTTTCAGTTCTTTGGAAGTTTTCCAGATCATTGTCACTACTCTGGTTATATTATGCATGTCTATATGCATGCACATGCGCACACTGGGAGTTAAAATGATTTTCCCAGGGTCACACAGCTGGGATGTGTCTAAGGTCTCGTTTGAACCCAGGATCTCCCTCTATCTAGGCCTAGGCCTGGCTCTATCAGCTCAGACACCTGGTTACCTCTTTCCCTATAGTACTCTAAAATGAACGTGCTATGTGGTCTGACTATGGCAGAATACAACTTAAATTGATGTTTTTCTATTAATCGAAATACTGTTGAATTTATAATCTGCTAAAAAAAAACATCTATCAGAAAAACTCTATACCTCCCCAATATTCTACTTGTAACTTTTAAAAAATTTCAATATAAAGTTTTTATATGTAGCCTTATTACATTTTTTCTTAGTAGATTCATTCTAATGTCTTAAGATTTTTTTGTACCCTGATAATTATCTGTTAGCTATTCCTCATCATAAATTTGGTAATCTGATATTTAAGTCATAGCATAAGGCCAGATCAGATTCCTCAGATGTTCTTTCTTTAAAGATTACATCTAACCATTAATGACTACATTTTGGATTTAACTGTCCAATAGTTCTAAAGCTAATCTGTACTATTTACTAGCTGACATCTATCTTTTCCACACCTTTACCCTGAAAACTTATTAAAATTTAAATTAACTATAGCATTTCCTTAAACTACAACTCTAGTAACTTTTTAAAAAAAGTAAATCCTCAACTCGAGATAAATACATTTTTATCCAGTGATATCTTCTTCAAGTCTTAATTTTTTTTTATTTCCAACTGCTTTTAAAAATATTTTTAACTGGATGTCTTGTATGCTTCTTAAACTTACTATATCCAAAGTTAAATTTCCCTTTCTTCCCAAACAACTTCTCTCCCTTACCCACTTCTGTTTGACATAACCACTATGATGGTGCTGGCCCTGATCATCTAATGCCTGGACTTCTGCAATTACTACTTGGTTTTCCTGCCTCATATCGCTTCACTACTCTAACCATCTACCACTCCACTGCCAAATTGATCTTAAGTGCATTTCTGACCATGTTGCCCCTTCTCCTTAAGTCAGTAAATTCCGATGACTCTTATCTCCAGGATCAAATATATCCTCTATCTTCCTCCTTCTTACCCATACCTCCCTTCTATTTATATCCACTGACACTGGCCACTTTCCTATTCCTTGCACAACATACTCCCTCTACCAACTCTGCATTTTTATTGACTTTCCTGTATATCCTGGGATTCTCTCCCTTACTTGACTACCATCTCCTGGCTTCCCTGGTTTCTTTCAGGTTTTACCTAACATCTTCCTCTAAGTTTATGTCTAATTTATCCTATCTGGCTTATTTGTACATGATTATTTGCAAGTTGTCTCCCTCATCAGACAGTGAGCTCTTTGAGAACAGTATTCATATTTTACCTTTCTTTGTATCCCCCAAACTCATTTTAAAATCTAGTTTTCTTTGCGTCCACATTATTCTTTATAGTTGTCTTTCTTTCTCATCAGAATTGTTTGCCGTAAGTTCCTAAATTTCATTCTTGAGAACTTCCCAACCTTCTTGAACTTCTGTAAAATTTTTTTCCATGAGATCATAACACTCCTTTTTGCAAAATATTTCATATGTACCCTGCCAAATTCTAGAGTATTTGCTTAGCTTTCCTTTTCTTCCCTGTCAAGAATGCTAAGATGTAGTGGTTACCATTATTTCTTCCTTAGCTACACGTTCATATTTTAGAAATTCTTACTCATTCTTCTTTACCTTTGAAGAATGAAATTCTCCTTAAGGAAAAAAAAATTATCATTTGGTTTGCTTTTGAGAGAGCAAACCCACAGATGCTGAATATTTACATTCTCATCCCTACATTAAAATACTTTCATGCCATTCTTGTAATCTTTTCTTTAACTCATTTATTTCCTCTTTTCCATAAGATCATAGATTTGCAGTCAGAAATGACCTTCAGCAGATGCTTTATTTTGCTGATGAGGAAACTAAGGCCCAGAGAAGGCTCCAGGTTCACACAGACATTTTGGTGATTCCAAATTCAGGAACCTTTTCACTGTATTTTCTGTCCAGATTGCCTGTAATATATGATGATGGCAGTACTTACTTCCATTTCTCCCTCTTTACCTACATATCAACCTTACCATGCTTCCTTTCTTTCTTGAATTTCTTTGCATTGAGTATGTTGTCTTAATGTATAATGCTATTCCCTTCTCTTGCCCCATTACCCTCATTTACCTATCTTCATCTTTTTGAGTAAGGTATATTCTTCTCTTGTCATTCTAGTTATGGGTTCTATCTTTCCCTTTCTGGTAATTAATATAAAATCAGATTTGCCTCCTTGTGTTAGAATCTGGTTCATTTTTTTATTGTTGTCCATACTTTGTTAATTTGAATATAAATATGAAGGCTTGAACTTCTAATGACACCTTCCTTAGATTTTGGCTTCTATAAATTTCTGGTCATGGGTACAGCTTTACTTCTGTCTACATTATTGCTTGTTCTGTGGTTTTATATCTTGTGGCAAGGAGGTAGGGAGCAACAGTAAAACATACATGTGTTATCCTATGTTTCTGGGTTTCCTCATTTGTGTAATATCTTATGTCTCTGGGTTTCCTTGTTTGTAAAGTTTGGGCATTGAACTGTCTTGTCCAACTCTTGAATCCAAAATCCTTTGTCCCTATTTAGCTGTTCCCTTGCCAGATCTCCCCTTCTTTTCTAAAGCTATTGTTTCCATTGACAGCATTTTTGAAAACATCACTTATAGGAGCTTATTGCCTGCCCAAACTTTATAATGCTTGTTTAGTGCATAATTTTTTTCTCGAACTTATTTTTGTTCATTTGAAACATAAGTCATAATCGGGCTTGGTAATTTAGGAAGGATCTTTGCCACATCTTAGATAATATATTTAACCTCAAATGTCTTTTAGAACAGAAATTTCCCATCCAATTGCCTATTTTTGATGCTAGGCATATATTCAAATAACTGCTTTGTGGCAACTGGAATTTTGGCTTCTTGATAGCAGTAGCCTAGTACCACTCACTTGGTCTCAGCCAGTAGCAAGGTATCCTTCCTTGGTTGTGGCTGCTGTGGCCAACAGGAACTGATTGAGTTTCTGCTTATAACTTTGGATTCTATACAGCCTGGAAAGACATTAGGTAGTCTTTATTCAGCTAAATTTTTACCTGCAAGATGAAGGCCAAAATAAAGGAGTGCTTTGCCTTCCTCTTTAATATTTCAGTGCTGAGCTAAATGTACTTTTTGTTGGTGAAAACCTATCATTGTGCACTCTAAACTAATAGACATTGCTACCTGCACTTCACCTATACCCTTAAAATCTCTAAATGTTGCCTATTGCCCTATCATTATGTTTGTCCTAAGGACCACTGGATTTTTCCATGTTCTCCATAGTCAAACTCATGTGTTGTCTTTCCCTATTGGGATGTGAGCTACTTAGGAGCAAAGACTGTATTGAAATGATGTTTGTATTCTCAGTGCTTAGCATAGTGCTTGGCAAGTTTTTTCTAAAAATTTTTAGAATTATTATTAATTTAATAATACATTTTAAATAAATACATTTAAATACTAATTCAATTGGCTTAATTCTTAATTTGTAGCATATTGATTGTATGGGATTTTCTGTGTGTTTTAGGAAATTTCTCTGAGTTCCTCAGAATAGTCTACAAATGTTACTCCATTTTTGTCATATTGATATTTCTAATTTAATCTATTTAGCATTATGGATTGATTTTGGTTTTATCTACCAGATACTAAAGCAGCTGCTAGTCAATCCATTTAGTTTATTAATAAACAGTCAGTTTTTTTTCATATTGTAAGTACACATTTGACTCACTTGTCATCAATTGTTTTGCCTTTATATGTCATGTTTAAAATAGCTCATACACTTCAGAAACAATGCTTTATTAAAATACTATTTAAACTGTTCATTTTTTGTAGTCTTTATGTTTACATTTAAAAGTACATAAATTAGGGACAACTAGGTGGCCCAGTGGATAGAGAGCCAGGAGGTCTTATATTCAAATCTGTCCTCAGATACTTCCTAGTCATGTGAGCATGAGCAAGTCACTTAATCCAAATGCTCTTTACCTTTACCTTACTTACCCTTACTGCTTTTCCACCTTGTAACCAAAACTTAATATTGATTCTAAGATGAAAGGTAAGGGTTGTGTGGTTTTTTTGGTTGTTGTTTGTTTTGTTTTTAATAAAAATAAAGCATGTTAATTGTTTAGAATTGGTTTATTTTAAACAGTCATTGTATTTGTCTCCCAAATGTTGTTAATTTATTTTAAAACAAGAAAGTATACATATCAGAGTTATGATACATTTAATTCTCAGTAATTCTTTTCTGGTATGGATCTACAGGTTCAGATATAGGAGACAGATTTTTTTTTTGGTGGTTTTTGACAAATTTAGTGTCACCCTCCCTTTCAAATTTATACTAAATTGGCTTTGAAGCCTGAAAATTTTTCATTTTATTAATTATTCCAGTTTCTGTCATGTTTCTTCTATGCAAGTTAGATCATTTACAAATCTTGGGCATTGTGAACCAAAATAATTCTGTTGATAAGAAATTAAATTATGATATTCTGAAACAGTGCCATCTTTTGGTGTCATGTGTCACTGCTACTTAATTAAATACCTTTTATAATAAGAAAAAAAAATTACCAGCAAATTTGATAAGTCATGCAACTTTTTGCATTTACGAATTTCCTGCCTTCTATTGAGAGAAGAAAATTATGTTTCATTATGTTTTCCAGAACCAAGAGATTTTTTTCAGTTAACCTCCGTTTAATTGTTGTTTAGTGTTGGTTTGAAGTTACTGTACTGATCTGCTTTCAGATACATTTTCATAATCAATGTGGATGTTGTTTCCTAGTTCTGTTTTCTTTGCTCCATATCAGTTCATCTCTTCTCAAAACTCTGAATCCATTATGTTAAACTTTGGGTAGCCACTTTATTTCTGGTTTTTTGATGCCACAAAATGTTACTGATTTTATTTGAGTGTTGTAATTAGACCACTTATTGGGTTTGCTTTACTTCATGAAGTAGGTGCTGTATTGCTTAAAAAATGGTATGCAAGTCAATTATATTGACATTTTGCATCATAATTTAAATGCTATTCCTTTTTCATTTAAATTTGATGTTATTCCTAATCCTTTGTCTTTTCTGTATCTCTGTACTTCCTCCAAGTAATGATCTGTAACAAAAACTCTTAAATGCTTCCGGAGAGACATTTTTTTTTTCAGAAAAACTGACTACTTTTTAATGGTAAAGAATTTGAAACAAAGCAGGAGTCTATTGGTTGACTAGCTAAAGATACTGTGGCGAGTAAATATTGCAATTTTTAGTCTCCCAGAATAAATTAATGTCAATATGAAGAATTCAGAAAGGCTTTTGAAGGCTTATCAAAACTCATACATAATGGAATAGAGTAAGCAACAAAGCACAAAAAAAAAAACGGTCGAATGACTTGAACAAGTTAAATGGAAAGGATATAAAAAAGAGAGACTCTGAATGCTATGAAATTGTGATGACCAAGCCTAAACCCAAAGAAAAGTTTTTCCTCTTTTTTTTTAAATGAAGGATAAGGTGTTCAGGATTATTTATACTTTTACTTTGATTGATTTGATTTGATCTTTTAATAGGTTTGCTTGAACTGATATATTTCTTTGTTTTTTATCTTTGTCATGAAGTGATTTATTGGGTAGAAAAAGTAGGCAAGGAATGCAATAGTAAGTGAAGGTAATGTAAAAGCAAAATTAAAAACCCATTGCTGTAGGGGGGAAATTAAGGAACACTGTAGTGAATCTTTATAAACACATCAACTCAACTTTTATTTAAATTCCAATTTTGATATAATTTTTTTAAATTTAAAACAATGTCACAAAATAATGAATTCTGACTATTGTCAGAATTATAGGCAGCATAGTGGAGAGGGGTGCTAGACTTGGAGTCAGGAAAACTTGAATTCAATCTTGACTAGCTATGTGACCTGGCAAAATCATTTAGTCTTTCTTAGTGTCAGTTTCTTTATCTCTTAAGAAGGGAATAACATCACGTCTATCACAGGTAGGTAGGTGATATTTGAAGATCAAATCAAGATGTATAGTGTTTTCCACTTGTTAAAGAATATGTTAGTATTAAGATGTCAGACTGCATGATTTTAAGGAATATTTTTAAAAAGTTTTTTGGATTTTTATTAATGAGAACTGAATGATAGTCATTAAACTTAAGGTTAACAATAGTGGTAATTTTATCTTTAAAATTCATGTTAAACACTTTTATTTCCAGAGGCTTCTTTCTACTCACTTTTATTTTCCTCAATTATAGGTGAAGTGTTTGACTATTTGGTTGCACATGGAAGAATGAAGGAAAAGGAGGCCAGAGCTAAGTTTAGACAGGTATGTATGAAGTTCACGTCTAGAATAAATTGAGAAGCTAACAAGTATTTATTTGGCTTTCTAGCCTTTTATATAAGATCTATAACACTGGTTCCCAGCTTTTTTGAATATATGGACTCCTTTTCTTCTCAAATGGAGGGGAGTTGTATTATTAGTATTCATTGAATGAGATAATAAATAATGACCAAGAACTATTAAAATTCAGTAAACCTTTTAAGTGAATTTAAAATTATTTAAAATTATCTCTATTAAAAGGCAAATGATACAGAAAGAAGCAAGATTTTTTTTCAGTTGACAGAATGTATATTCATTATTCAGTTATTTTGTTCGAGCTAAATATGAACATGATGACAATTTTTGCTGCATATATGGGTTCGTGAATTCACTTCATGGTGCTCCAAAGATCCCTGGTGATGATAAAATCTTTCTCCAATGATACTTCATGGTGGGGATGTTGGTCTGGGTTCTCGAAGGCTATGTTAACAAGCAGTGGCATCTATAGGTTTATATATGTATATGCATGCATGTTCTGGTATATCCTACCAAGCCGGAAAGGCTTTGAGTATGGACCTCCTGATGTGCATTGCATCTGAGAAACACCATCATCATCATCATGACTAGTATTTATATTCCTTTATAAATATTATATAATTTGATCTGCAACAGCCCTAGATAGTAGGTGCTATTACAATCCCCGTTTCACAGATGAGGAAATTGAAGTGGAGGTTAGACAACATTATTAGAGTCTTGCAGCTGGTATCAGTAGCTGAGTTAGACTCAAAGTATAGTACTCTGTCCACTTTGCCATCTTAATTCTGCCACCTTCTAAATGTGGGACTAAGTTGTCCCAACCTTTCTGCTTCTCATTTCCTCTAAGTTGCTATATGATACTAGTTGTTGGTGTTATGATTATTAGATTCTATTAGAAAGTAGGCAAATCTAATTTGCCAGTAACAAACTACCTTTTTGCTTTCAGAGGATCTTTCCTAGACCATACTAGATATATACTTTATGTGCATTCTCATCTGATCCTCAAAAATCCCATGAGATAGGGACTTAACCTTATTTTACAAGTGAGGAAACCTAGATTCAGGGAAATTAAATGATTTGCATTAGTCATACCTATCATCAGTGTCAGAATTGGCATTCAGACCCAACCCTCTCCGGATCCCATGTTCAGGTTTCTTTATGCTACTACTGAATATTTTACGTGATGAAACTAGGGTTAAAACTAAATTGAAAAATAGGTTAACACTAAAATTAAATGTAGCTAACTGAAAAATGTAAGAACATACATGGAAAACACCTAGGTTCATATCTATGCTCTATCACTATCAATGTGATCTGGAATTCATTTATCCTCCCTGGAATTAATGTCAAATATTAAATGAGAGAATTGGAGAAACCTGGGCCTCATCACTGATTCTGTTATCTCATGTTTCATGAAATGATGAGTGTAGTAAGCCTTTTTTCTTTAGTCCTTAAGTCTCTACTGGCAGTCAAAGCCAAAGATTTCTCATACCATTTAGCTTCTTTTTCCCCTTAACTCTTGCCAATTGAAATAAAAGCATAAGTGGAAATTCCTTCATCTATTAAGCATCTACTTTGTGTCAGATTCTGTGCTAGGTGTTTGGGCTACAGACAAAATAATATGAAAATAAAACAGTTCTTGCTCTCAAGTAGCTTACATTCTGTTGGAAACAGCACATGCACATATGTAAGAATACAAAATATGATGAGGCATTTTAACATCCTGGCCTGAATTTTCTTAGCTTCCATTGTTTGTGTTGGTTCTTTAACCTTATAGAAATTATTTTCATTGGAAGGGGGAAGGTATAGAGGTGTTTTTAGAGAGGGAAAGGAAGGAGGATTTTTGTTACCAAATTTAACATTTCTTCCTTTCTGTTTCTCAGATCCTGTGATTTGTTTGTCAATGGCCAAAATATTTACCAACATATAATCTTGAAATTATTCAGATCTTAGGAGGAAATCACATGCAATAATTTAGAAATCTTTGTGCATAGAATCATTAAATTAGATGGGCCAATTTTGAGGTGGACAGGGGTTTGCAGACTCAGAACTAAATTACAAAGAGTTCCTAGTAAACCAGAACATTGGGCAGAATCTAGTAAGATCATTGAAGTAGAGGCCAAGTAGTAACTTATTTCCAGAATGTTCCATTTTAGGAGATGATCTAAAGAGAAATCCTAGAATCTTTCAATTCCTTGAACTTCTAGTATTTTACCTTCCCAGTCTACAACCTTAGGTAAACTCTTCTGTCCATTTTCTCTATTCTAAGGTTTTCAAGTATTATTAGAAAACATCGAATAGTTACTCAATTGGATGTGGCATAGCTGTTGTTTTTATCTAACCTTAAATCTTCCCTCAGTGCCTGGTGATCCTCTTAACTGCTATCTAGGTATGCTACTTAGAACTCATCCAGGCTGTTTATTCATATGATATTGGTGAATGAGAGTTACTAAATCTGTTCCTTCCCATGAAATGGATGGCCATCAGATATTGCTGTCTTTCTTGCCACTTCTTCTAAGATTCTCTCAACTTCTATAATCTGTAGACCCCTGGCACACTTATCTGACCTACTGTTGTCATTTCTAAAGACTGTTGGGGCTTACCATCCTGCAACTTTAGGGCTTTCTCTTTGTACCCATAGCATTTTGCACAGTGTTTTTCATATAGTAAATGCTTAATGTTCCTTCCTTCATTCATTGACATGTCCGTGTACTGCAGTTGATAATTTTTCAAACATTCTACCCCTGAAATCATGCAATAATAGTTCTATCATCTTTTTTTTAATTTCTACTCCTAATTAAAATTATTTCTCATCCCAAACCTCTAACTTCTTTAACCCTGTTATCTTCTCAATCCATCTTTAATTTTTCTCTTTTCTTCTACACATAGTTTTTTGAAGAAAAAAAATCCCCAGAGTTTGTAACAGAGGTGTCAGAAATGCTGAACACTGATTTTAATGTGTTAGTGTTTTAATAAAAAAAGAATTATAAGCATGCTGTGGTCTTCTAAGTGAATATGCAGTCCATAGGCTTCTTGTTTACAAAACTGCCTCTTTTTTAAAGCATATTTGCTATTCATTCCCCCCAGCTATGTTGAATTTGCTGTTATTAGAATCTCCTGTAACTACCAATGATCATAACCCATGGTCTTTTCTCATCAGTCAAGCCTCCTTTAGCTTTCTATAGTATTTGACACTTTTGAGATACAACTTTCTCTGTGATGTTCTCTCTTTTGGATTCTATAACATTGTTATTATATATCTGATACTTATGTTATCTTTTTATTGGCCCTTTTTTCTTTTTGTATCACCGTCTAAATTTTCCTGCAAGATTTTATTCTCAGTCTTCAAAAGCTAAAATAGTGGAGATCAAGATCTGCCAAGTTCCACAATGCTGAAAAATCTTTGAATACTGTCCTGGCAACAGACTATTTTTGCTTTCCAAAGGCTCATTAGCAATAGACTTGACACTTGGCAATAAGTTCTTTGACCATAGCAATCTATAAAACAAGGAAAAAAGTAATGTCCCTCAGTTTTATTCAACCCCCTCTCTGCTTTCAACAATGTCAAATGGTCAGGAATGGACAGAAGGTACTAAATATCAATCTTTGTCCGGTTATTAAGTGAACATATTATTGGAGGAACTCCTATCAATACAGTATTGACTCTAGGGGCACCCAGAGTAACACAGTGGGTAGGGTGTCAGGAGGTCCTGGGTTCAAATGTGACCTCAGACTCTTCCTAGCTCTGTGATCTTGGGAAAGTCAACTAACCACAATTGCCTAGTCTTTGCCACTCTTTTGTCTTAGGATCAATACTTAGTATCTATTCTAAAAGAGAATATATGGGTTTTCTCAAAATATTTGTAATATTGACTCTATATCTATAGACACACACACACACACACACACACAGACACACATATGTATAAAACCAGAAGACAAGGAAGTTCCACCTGAATAGAAGCATGAATCACAGGTTCTCCTTAGGAAGGAAAATAAAGGAGTTGATTAATTTGATTTTATTGTGGAGTCCAAAGTCAGTATGATACTTTTAATAGAGCATTTTATCATTTCATTTTGTAGTGTTCATGATAAACATTTGCAAGAATATCTCCATGAAAAAGTAAAGTTGCTTATATTTTGACAGGAAACAACTGTTTACTGATGTTTTTATTTCCAAGAAATAATTCTGATTTAATTATCTGTTTACAAACTACTAATGTATTTGAACAAAGATATAAAAAATAAGTTTCACTATACAATAATGAATAGAAATGAGGTAGTAATACAGTCTTTTTTAAACCCTTACTTTCCATCTTGGAATCAGTTCCATTTGGTGGTTCCAAGGCCGAAGAATTGTAAGAGCTAGGCAATAGGGGCTAAGTGATTTTCCCAATGTCACACAGCTGGGAAGTGTCTGAGGCATATTGGAACCCAGAACCTCCTTTTTGTAGGTTTGGTTCTCTATCCACTGAGCCATGTAGCTCCCTCTTATATAGTATATTTAAAGCAACTGTTCCCTGACCTTTTTAAAAGAAGGTTTCAATGCTGAAAAATAGGAGATGGAGGAAACAAATTACACAGACCATTATTTGTTCCAAAGGATGTTGAAGCAAAATAAACCAATTGCCATAGTGAGAAAGCCAAAAGTGCCTAGAGACATCATCAGCAAGCATACATTTCATCTCCTTGCTAGATGGAGAGAGATGACACCCAAAGGCAATAACTTTAATAGTTATAAATTCATTTGAAAGATCATATGGAGGAGGATAATAGCTGGGAACTTATGAATAGTATTACCTCATAACAGAGAAACAGTGTTTAGTAAACATTCATACTTATATTAAGTAGTAGGGATACAAAAAAGTTATAGTTCTTGCTTACAAGCATTTCATAATATAATGGGGAAGATATCAACATGCCAATAACTATGTTCAAACAAGGATTTGGAAGTAATTAACAGAAAGAAGGCATAAGAATTAAGAGAGAGAAAACTGTGTAAGGTGGGGTTTTAGTTAGAACTTAGAAGAAAGCAGAAACCAGTCATATGGAATAGGAAGAATATGGAATAGTGGTAAACATGCTTAGAATCTTAAAATGTGGAATGAGTTACATGAGGATATGCAAGGAGGCCAGTATCACTGGAGTTGTAGAGTACATAAGTTACGAAGTGTAAAAAGACTGGAAGATGGAACAGGACTAGAGAGAAACAAGTTTATAGAAGATTTTAAAGTTAAAATCACTAAAATGGCATTTAAGAGTGAAGCTGGAATAGGAAGTCAATAAATAAATGGAAGAAGATCTGAACATTCAGTTACAATGGAACAACTTTATATGGTCTTTAATGTTACGTGAGAAAAATAGAATTATTTTTATTTATTTTTTAAGAAATAGTTCTTAAGGGAGGAAAACATAAGACTAGACCAATTAATTCTGCAAGAAGGAGAGGTCTATACTAGAAGTGACACTATTTTAAGGGCATTTAAAGGATTCATTCTCAAGGGGGAAAGATGACAAAGGCCTGGAAAAGCCTTGGATCTTATTTTTTTTAACGTCACAAAGATAATGTTAATAACTACAGCTTCTGTTCATATGCCTACTTTCAAGACTATACAAAAAATGTATGAGAATGATATGAACATATTGCAATCCTTGGTAAAGGTATGAGAAGGGAACAGGCATGCTTTAACAATCAATATTCTATAACTGAGCACATTTAAAGAATAAAGTCATGCTTCTTGTTTGTTGACTATGAAAAAATGTTTAATCTGTTAAAGAGAAATGCTATCTTGAAGTCTCTCCAAGAAGTTGTAAGTCTGCCTAAGCTATTTACTAATGTCCTTGAAATAATTCAAGGTGGTAGGCATGATGAAGTCCTCCAGGTGTTTCTCTTTATGTGCAGATTGCATCAAGCCCAAGAATATTCTAGAATCTTTCTAAATGAAATGAAGTAACTTAAAAGAATGAAGAAATGACAGAAAAGTCCAGGTGAATCTATAATACCTGTTGTTTGGACTACAATGTTCACCTATAAGGACAGCCCATTAAAATTTGTTCTTATATACACTTATCTTGAGTAGAAACTATACATAAACAGTAAGCCAGCCCTAGAATTGAATAAGAGAGCAGTCTAGATTGTCTTGAAGAAATATTTTAATATAGCTTTATTGAAAATCATCAGAAGGACAGTACAAAGAGTGCTGGCACTGCAGTCAGAGGATGTCAATTCGGATTTTGCATCTGATACCTAATAACTTGACTAACCTCCTTGAATCTGTTTCCTAAACTTTAAAATGAGATTGAACTAGGTTTTCATGGCTCTCTAAATTTAAATTAAGGGTGACCAAGAAGACAGTTGGAGATCTGCATAATGGGCCCAAATAGGCTAGGTCTGCTACTAGTGAAGAATGGTACAAAACAGTTTATAGACTGCTACCAAGAAATATAGGATTATGGAAGAAGTGAAATAGTCACATGGCAAGAATAACAAATAATTGATATTAATGCCTATTTTATCAATGATCATTTATTAAATTGCTCCAAGCAAAGCACTGTACTTGATACTAATGATATAAATAAAAAGAAATCATAGTGTCAAGGAGTTTAATTCTATTGAGGGAGATGACATACATGGCTATTGGTTGGAGTAGAATAAATAAATGTATAGAATATGTATTTGTTTACAAGTTAGGGAATGGAAAACATTTAAAATAGGGAGGGAGGACTTGTAGGAAAGCTAGAACTTAGGCTTTGTCTTCAAAGAAGAAAGCCATGCATGACAATAGCTATCTCAGCCATATTCCTTCCTAGTAGAGGGAGCATTGAGCCAGCATTTTTGTAGATTCTAACATTTTTGTGGCTCTTATCTATCTTGTTTTCATAAATTCACCCAGCATTTTTAAAGTTCCTACTGTGTTCAGTTATAACACTGCCCAATTATTGATGAATCAGCTTTGAAGCCTGGGAGTCATGAAGACCTGTGTTCAAGTTTACATCTGCCCTCAGATACTTATTAGCTATATGAACCTGCCTCATCACTTAACAGTTTTGTTTCAGTTTCCTCATCTGTAAAATGGGCATAGTAATAATACCTACTGCCCAGAGGAGTTGTGAGATCAGATAATATAATGGTAAAGTGCCTAGCACAGTAAAGTGCTATATATGTGTTAGATGTTATCATTATTATTAATACAATATAATCATGTGCCTATTTTTCCGTATTCCTATTGGATTTGAATTTGTTTGTGATTCTTCTCAATTTAATAAGTAGAAGACAGTATAAGCTGTTTTGATTTGAAACTATTTTAGATGATTATCAGTGATTTGTATTTACTTCAAGAACTGGCTGTTCTTATCCTTTGGCTAGTATATGTTAGAGAGTGAATCTAAGTATTACAATTTTTTTTCAATTCCTTGTAGCATTGGTTCTCAGTTCTCATCCATAGACCAAGAGACGCTAGAGTTACTTTTCAAGTGTATCTCTAAGGTCAAAACTATCTCCATAATTCTGAGCCATTAATTTGCTTTTTAAAATACTCTTTTTCGAAATAATCTATTTGAGTTCAGATTGTCATCAACTAAAGTAGCAATTGTTAATTTTTAATATGGTAGATATTGATATAAGGCATAAACAAAGACTTGGGGCCTTCATTATTTTTTAAAAGTATTGAGGGGTGGGGTACCTAAGTGGCTTTATGGAGACAGAAGGCCCTGGGTTCAAATTTGACCGTAATCACTTCCTCACTTTGTAACCCTGGGAAATCACTTAATCCTCGTTGCCCAGCTCTTATCCCTCTTCTACCTTGGAACCAATACTTAATATTGATTCCAAGACAGAAGGTAAGAATTGTTTTGTTTTTTTAAGAGTATAAAGGAATTCTAAGACCAAAAAGTTTCTTGCATTCTGCATTTGATGTGCTTCTTATAAGTACACTAATATTATTGGGTTAAATTTTAATAACTCATCCCTAAACTTTTTATTTTTGCAAGAATTCAATCCTTTCTCTGTGTGTGTATACTTGTGAATATACACATTTGATTATGCCTAATTATTGAGGCAATAAAATTTTCTTAATTTCATGAATATTTCTCTTATTTTAGTCTAAACACACAAAAATACTCCCTATATTTTAAATCGTTCACTTCGCACATTTTTTAAAAATTGGCCTCTTCTCCCCAGTAGCCTTTGAATAGGAGTTACTCTGATTACCCCTTCTGTCATTCTCTCGTTCTTTATCTGACTTATATAATAAACTTTTTTCTTCCTCCATTTTATTGCCTTCCAAACTCCCTTTGCAAACAATTCGACTTTTCAAAACAATATTGATGTTGCTTTATCAGTAATAATTAGATTGATATTAATCAACAAGCACTTAAGTTCTAGTTACTTTTCTAAGTATTAGAGATACAAATAGAAAGGATGCAATAATTCCTACTGTCAAATACTTACATTATTGGCAGAAACATATACATATAGGGTATCCCAAAAATGTTGGTGTAATTTTAAGTTATTACAGCTTTCCTTTTTAATCTATTAAAACTAAAATAGCACCAAAGCGTTGAGATCCCCTTATAAACAGAATGAGTACCAGGTAGCTAAATATAAGATAATAGGGACACACAAGGTATATACAGTTGGTATAGAAGATAGTGTTTAAACTGCATTATTTTTGTGATCCTGGGCAAATATCACTTCAACCTCATTCACCTAGCTCTTGCCACTCTTCTGTCTTGAAACCAATACTTGGCGTCTTCTATTGGAGGGTATGGGTTTACAAAAAAGAAAAACAGCTAGACTTTCTATGAGGCTGAGTATGGAAGGATCACATTCTGGGCAAGGAGACAGTCAGTTCAAAAATTCAAAAGTTCAAAGACAGTCAGTTGCTGCTCTTTGTGAGAGGTTTTTTTTTTTCCCTGTACTGTCAAGTAATAAGCCTAGAAAGAGGACCAGGTTAATAAAGGGATTTTAAAAGCCAAAGTCAGTTTTGCATTTGGTTTTAAAAGCAATAGGGAGGCTCCAAAGTTTGAGCACATTAGTGTGACCTGATCATATTTGTGGTTTTAAAACATTTCGGCAGCTGTGAAGGATCAATTGAAAATGGGAGTAATTTGAAGTGAGAAGACCATTTAACAGCCTTCTAAAATGGTTTAGTTAAGAGGTAAAGAGAGCTTAAACCAAGTTATACACTTGTATGAATAGGGAGAAAGGTTATATGAGTAGAGAGAACTGGTTTAGGATACAAAGATTTTTTGGAGATAAATTGACAAGATTTGGCAACTGATTGAATATGTAGGATGAAGGAAATTGAAGTGTTTTAGATAATGCTGAGGTTAGGAACCTTGGAAATTGGAAGGATGTATTCTTTGGTAGAAATAGAGAAATTTTGAAGAAGGATGAGTTTTAGGAGAAATATAATTAATTCAGTTTTAGATACATTGAATGAGATGTCTCTAGGGCTGTGCAGGCAGACATGGCATGCATGCCCTGACATGTGGGAGGGGACTGCTCCATTTCCCCTCTCCACAGTGCCCGAGGACATTTTTCACATGTTCTGCCCCTCTGCCCAGCAACCTCTGCTGCAAGCACTTCCTCCCTCTGCTTTCTGGGGGAAATGGGGATAATAGGGGCTCACAGGCAGCTTGAAGTTTGGGTACATGGTCTCTAAAGGGTTTACCAGTGCTTCTCTAGGGTTTACAGTTACCTATGTTCAGTAGGCAATTGGCCATACAGGATTGAAAGTCAGAGAAAAGATTGAATCTAAATATATAGATCTGTGATTCATCTGAATCAAAATGAAAACATAAGAGAGCCAGTAAGGTCACTGAGATGTAAAGAGAGAAGAGCTATTAGCACAGAGCCTTGGGGAATTCTCAAGAGATATGGGTGGAAAGTAAGGATAGTAAACCAGCAATAGAAGAACTCTCATTTGAAGAGGACTTTCAGACTTGTTCATGAAGAAAACAGATGACTTCGAAGATGGCAGTTTTAAGGCATGAAGTCAGAACTACCAAAAATGGTTGAGTAGCTCCCAGTTGCATGTTAAAGACATGCAGACTCTTTAGTATTGCAATCAAGACTTTCCCAAAATCTCCCAATATGATCTTTTAATCATCCACTAATTATTTCTGTATTCTTTGTGCTAGTGATCCTCAAACTTTTTGGTTTCTCAGTTCCCTTTTATGCTCTTAAAAATTATTGGAAGACTCCTCTCCCAAAAGAGCTTTTGGTTTATGTATATCTATCAGCATTTACTATAGTAGAGATTAAAGGGTTTCATTTTGTGGATCCCCTAAAAGCATTTTGGGGACTCCTAGTGTTCCCTAGAACACACTTTTGGAATTTATCTACTAAAAACTACTTAAATACACACTGAGGTTTCCAAATTATATGGCTTCACTCATTTTATTCCTTTCACCTGAAATACTCTCCTTTTTCCCCTGGTCCTCTTTTCTTCCATTTTCTTGCTTACACTGCAGGCAAAAAAAAATCTGACTCATTCTTTAAAGTTTAGCTAAAACAGAATTTCTTCAGTGGAGCCTTCTTTGATTCCTTCTTCTATCCCCAACAAAATTATAGGTTTAGAGTTGGAAAAGTCATCATAGATTGTCTGGTCTAATCCCCTCATTTTGCAGATGAAGAACCATAATGTCTTTATCCTAACCCCATAATATTTTGTTAACACATCTCTTATTCATTTCCCATGCATTGTAGTTACTTATATTCTCTCTAGATAATAAATTCCATGGGGGTAAAGGCTATATCTGATTAATCTTTGTATTCCCTCTAGTGCTTTGCACATAGACATTTGATGAATATTGAATAAATGAATGTTTGGTTTTGGAATCCTTGTACTTCTCATGGCCTAGGAGTGTGACTAACATTCTAGAAATTCACTTGAGATAAAATAATAGTGTATCATAAAAAACCTAACTCAGGAGTCATTCAAGTTCTCCTTGAAACCTACTCAACACTCATGTTTCGTACTAAGGCAAAGCCCCAAGGCTAAGCAAAATTGTTTTGTCCAAATGTTCTGTTAAAGTCCTCCTCTCCCTTTCATTGAGGTATAGTATAAAATGAGGTATAGTATAACATAAGGCCAAGAGTAATGACTGATGGAATTGTGAATTTGTACAACCCACTGAGGAAAGCAATTTAGAATTATGCCAAGAAAGTTGATTAATATGTCCATACCTTGACCTGGAGATTCCCCTATCAGACATAAAGCCTAGGGAAATTAATGTTAAAGCAAAAAATCCCTAAACACACCCAAAAAGTTATAGCAGCATTTTTTGTAGTAGCAAAGAACTGAAAACTAACATATACCTGTCACCTGGAGAATAACTAAATAAGTTAATGGTACATGAATGTCACAGACTATAATAAATAATGAATAATTAATACAGAGAATGATGGGAAGGCTGCACTGATGCAAAGTGAAATAAGCAGCACCAGGAATATTGTATTCCAATTATTAAAGCAATAAACATGGAAAGAACAGTCTCAAGACATTTGAAACTGAATGCTATGAAATTATAATAACCAGACTTAGCCCTCAAGAGGAATTATTAAAAAGTACCATCCTTCTTGGTAGAGGTCAGGAACTGGGTATAGAGTGTTCCAGTTTAGTTAATCTTACTCAGATGGATGTTGTGTTTTTTGTTTTTTCCTTTTTCTTTTTTGTTAGTAAGGAAGGCTTTCTGGGAAGGAGAGAAAAGAAATATAATGGAAATTTTGGAGATGTTAATGTGTTTGTGTATATGTATATGTGTGCACATATACATATATAAATATATATGCTTATGTTTTCATAGTTGGTGTGAGATTATTTTTAAAAAGACAGTCTCCTTGCAAGGAGCTCACATTCTTGTGAGGAGAGAAAACATAGCAAGTTTCTACTACAATTCATAAGGAAAAGCCCAGTGATCCTTAGGGTATATCAGCAAATCATATGGTAATGCATTTTTTAATGTTATTTCCATTGATAAAGCCAAATTCACTTCTTATATTGAACCATAAGAATCGTTGACGAGAACTTTCTTTTCTCATTCTTCAAAAGCTGTGACTACTGAGTAGTGTAGCACCAGCAGAAATGTTTCCTCAGTCTCATCTCTATAAGGGTTGGTTCCTTGGATGAGACTTTCAAGATTGTTGGGTGTAAAACTGGTAGTTTGGGGAGGGCTCAACATTGTCTGATCTCTTGGGCCTGCTCTGTCTCCATTTGCATCTGAGGTGGTAGTCAAGTGGTGATTTTTCTTTGCTGGCACATGCAACCTCCCCCCTTTTGACCAGACTGGGTTTACCACACTGTAGATAACAGTTGTTCAGAATTTGATAGGACTGCTTGCCTTTTCTCCACAAAAGTTGCTTCCCTAGATTGAAGAACTACATTAGCAGAGCACTGCTATTACCAGGACTCAGACTTAGCCACCTCTTGATAGCAGTTGGTTGTGATAGTTGTGAGGATGATTGGTCCATTCTCCATGTATCTAACAGGGCATACCTACTTTAAGAGCTCTTAGGCTCAGGTTCCTAGACTATCTTGTAATTGTTGAGGTGGTAGCAATCATTTAATGTATTATGTTGTTTAGGTGTACCTTATATTACTTCCTGCTGTCGATTTACATTCCCACTTCTTTCTTTTATATCAGTTTGTATTGAAGTCTACACAACAAAGGTGTTGGAATGGGGAAAGTGGCAAATAAAGATAGCTTTGAGAGAATACATCTTGACATGGATTTTTTCCTGTAGACCAGAGATTTATATTGAGGAAATGTCTTAGAGATCATTTTATCCAATCCCTTTATTTGATTGAAGAGTACTAATGCCCCAAATGACTGAAGGCCACAGATATAGAAGTGGCAGAGCCAGGACTGAAATCTTGATATACTTTTTCCTAGTTCCAACATATTTTTTCCTTTTTTTTTTAACATTGTACGGCTTTTAATACTTTTTTGCCATTTTGCAATCTATATTCTCTCCCTCTTTTCCACCCCTTCTCAAGAAGGCAGATACTATATGGTATAGATTTTGCATGTGTTATTATTTAATACATATTTCCATGTTTGTCATGTTATAAAACAAGGCACATCAGTATTGCTTAGACTAGAGAAAAATTCATGGAGGAAATAAAGTGAAGAATGGTGTGCTTCAGTCTGCATTCAAACTCCATTTGTTCTTTCTTTGGTGTTGGATAACCTTTTTCATAATGAGTCCCTTGGAGTTGTCTTGAATCCTTGTTAACAATTCATTCACGGTTGATCATCATACACTATTGTTCTTTCTGTGTACAATGTTCTCCCAGTTCTGCTCCCTTCCCTTTGCATCACTTAATATGTCTTTCCACGTTTTTTTTGTGATCATCTTGTTTGTCATTTCTTATGATATAAGTCCCAGTGTATATTTAATTACACCACACTGAAACGTACATCATATGTATAGTAGGTGACGCACTAATGCTCTGTTGGTGAAGCTGTGACTTGGTCTAATTATCCTGAAAAGCAATTTGTCAAAGAAAATGACCAAGATACTCATGCCTTTTGACATAGAGGTTCTACCACTATAAGACACAAAACTCAAGGAAGTAAATTATTTAAAATTTTAAATGTTTAAAGCTTCACATTCTCCAAATTATTTATAGTTGATCCTTTTGTTTAAGCAGATAATTAGAAATAAAGTAGATGCACATTGATTGGGGAAATAGCTAAGCATAACATGAATATAAAGGAATAATATTGCCCTATAAGAAATAATAAACATGAAGAATACAGAGAAGCATCAAGAGAAAAACTTATGAACTGATATAAAATGAAATAAACAGAAGCCTGAAAATAATCTACATGATGACTGCAACAATATAAATGGAAATATCAGCAATAAAAAGAAATTGGTGCGGAGAGGGGATTTATATATGTAATTTACTGTGTGTCAGGCACTGTGTCAAATATTTTTACAAATATTTGATCTTCATAGTAACCCTACAAGGTAGGTACTATTATTATCCCCATCTTACACTGAGGAAATGAAGCAAATTGAGGTGAAGTGACTTCGGTCACATCATCATGCAGTTGTCTAAACTAAATGTCCGAGGCCAGATTTCAACTGAGATCTTCCTGACTCTATACCCAGCATTCAACCCACCTCAGCAGTAGCTGCTCTCCCTCTATAAAACAAAACCAACTGCTATGATATTAAGGTGTCCATACTTAGCCCTAATGAACAATCATAAGAAGTTACCTCTTGCATTTTGCAAAGGTAGGAAATTACATATATCAACCTATTATTTTTGTTATTGTAGTTTTTTCCTTTCCTAATCACTTTTATCATTTATTTCAAGAATCAGGATAAAATGCTTATCTAATGGGAATAGCATGCTCCCCTGACTAGGTTAATTTCTTCTAATGGGATTCATATAGTTATCTAATGAGAACAATATATTTGTCTATATCACTTAAAAATAGAATGATAAATGGGAACAAGACAGTAAAACCTTTAGTACCAAAGTGAGTGGTTCGCATATGCATAAGGAGAGTTTACAGGAGATGGATATTGGGTAGTTAAATCCCAATAGATCTTAGGCCTTGTTCCTGGGCATATTTTGTGCCTGTTTGTATATTAGAACATTTTTTCTTTTCAAATTAAGAAAGGCTTATTTAATATTGCTTCTCTTGGTTTACTTTAAATTACTTTTTACTCTGAAGTTAATACCAAAAAATGCACAATTTTAATAGGCCAACCCGATAAAACAAAATTGACAATCCTACCTAAATTAATTTACCTATCCAATACCATATCCATCAAACTACCCAGAAAAAAAAATAACAAAATTCATCTGCAAGTACTAAAGGCCAAGCTTATCAAGAGGATCAGTGAAAAAATATGTGAAGGAAAGAAGCCCAGCTGTACCAGATTTCAAACTATACAGCAAAGCAATAATCATCAAAACAATCTGGTACTGGCTAAGAACTAGAGCAGTATATCAACTTGATCAGTGATGGTGAACCCTCATGCCTTAGACTTAAGCTAAGAAGTCCTCCCATTGGGCTGCTGAGCAGAGGGGAGAGTCATATGAGAAAAGAAAATATTAAAAAATTTCAATAGCAAGTATCTCTGACAAAGGCCTCAATTTAAAAATAATCAAAGGTTGTAAATAGGCAATTCTCAGGAAAAGAAATGTATAGTCAATTGAAAAAATGTTCTAAATTACTATTGAATAGAGAAAGGCAAAGAGATACCACCTCACACCTATCAGATTGGCTAACATGACCAAAAAGGAAAGCTATAAACTGGTACAACCATTCTGGAGAGCAATATGGAACCATATTCAAATGACCATGAAACTATGCACATACCCTTTGTTCTAGCAATTCCACTACTACGTCTATATCCCAAAGCCATCAGAAAGAAGGGAAAAGGACCTACCTGGTACCAAAATATTTTTAGCAGCGTTTTTGGTAGTGGCAAAGAATTGGAAACCCAAGTGTTGTCCATCACTTGAGCAATGGCAGAACAAGTTGTGATATATGATTGCAATGGAATAATACTGTGCCATAAGGAATAGTGAATAGGATGAGTTCCAAAAAATCTGGAAAGACATAAAATGATACAGTGAAGTGAACAAACCAGGAGAACAATGGTATACTGTAACAAATGTCATACAATGATCAATTGTGAAGGACTAAACCATTTTCCCAGCAAAGCAAGTAACTAAAATACCCACAAGGTACCCATGATGAAAAATGCTATCCTAGCCAAAGAAGGAACTGTTGGAATCTGATTGCAGAATAAAGCATGCCATCATCTTCTTCTTTTTTTTTTTTAATCCTTACCTTCCGTCTTGGAGTCAATACTGTGTATTGGCTCCAAGGCAGAAGAGTGGTAAGGGCTAGGCAATGAGGGTCAGGTGACTTGCCCAGGGTCACACAGCTGGGAAGTGGCTGAGGTCAGATTTGAACCTAGGACCGGACCCGTCTCTGGGCCTGACTCTCAATCCACTGAGCTACCCAGCTGCCCCCTAAAGCATGCCATCTTACACATATTGTATATGTGGTATGTCTTCTGTTACAGCATGAGGATTATAGCAACATTATGGTATGAAAGCATTGGTATAATCTATATCAAAACTACCTTCAGGTGGGGGGAGGATAAGAAAGCAAGGGAGGGAAAAAATTTGAATCCTTAAATGTCAGAAAACAATTGTCAAAAATTGTTTCTACATATAACTGAAAAAATTTGAAAGACATGTATAGTTTTAAAAAGATTGTATCTGAAACCATGAATTTCATCTTGCTCCTTTTTAAAATTATTCTTTAGGATAAGTATATAATAAATACATGTTACTATCAAAACAATCTTGCTTATCTGTGCTTTTTTAACTTCCCTTGGTTTTCTATGTGCATTTTAAATATTAAAATAGTGGTTATTTTATTTTGAAATGAGACGTCACTTAACCATCCCCATACCCTACTCCCAAATTTAAAACAGAAAAAGAATAGGGAAAAAAATGACCACTTGAAAAGCATAATGAAGAAAAACAAATCCAGAAAGTGTCACAATATCCTAAAATATATCTTTTTCTGTACCTCCTATGGCCTATCCAACAGGGTAACACTTCATAATTCTTCTGGAGACATGATTGGTCATTACATTGATTAGAGTTCTTACATCTTTCAAAATTGTTTTTCTTTACAGCATAGTCCTTATATAGAGTATTTTCCTGATTCTGCTTGCATTACTGTTTCATTTCCTACTAACAGTGAAATCATTTTTAATCATTTATTAAAGCATAATATTCTATTACATTGATTAACCTTCATTTGTTCTACCATTTGTCTTTTTTTTAAAACCCATATTTTCTGTCTTAGAATTAATATTGTTTATTGATTCCAAGGCAGAAGAGTGATAAAACCTAGACATTGGGGGTTAAGTGACTTGCCCCCAGTCACATAGTAACTAGGAAGTGTCTGAGGTCACATTTGAACCCAGGATCTCTTGTCTCCAGGTCTGGCTCTCAATCCATTCCATTTGTCTTAAAAGGCACTCAAGGGAATCTCCTTAGATTCTAGTACTTTAATTTTCCCTGTTTTTAATATAACTTTCAGCATCAGAAAGCTTATTTTGCTTATAACCTTCCTTTCTGGTGTTCCCTTAACCCTGACACTACAATCCTTTTTTGTTTCTATATTGAGGATATGTTTCTAAATCAGACTCTTAGTATGTGTCCAAAGAGTGAGGTTCATCTGCCTACTTTTCCTACCTCTTTGTTTTTATACCTTCACATGAATATTTTTCATACATCCCAATTATGATATATGCCAAGTTTTACTCTTTTTTTCCTTTTCTATAGTAATGTATTTCTTCCTCTTCCAATCCCCAGAACAAAACCAATCCCCAAAATCTGTTTTCGTTTTTTAATTTATTTCAGTACTTTTTGAAGACATTAAAGTTCTGCAAGAATGCTTGTTTCTTCTTCCCTTATTAAAATGTTAGTATTTATAGCATCATTTAGTTTCTTATTCAACTGAATTTATCCAAGTTTTCTCTTGGTTCTTGTATTTCTTTTTCACCTCTGGTCTTTTCATCAAAATGCTTCAAAGTTTTCTATTCAATTCAAGATATTTTTTCCCCAATAGGCAGACACAGTTTTTATGTGATCCTAACCTTGGTTCTTGGTAGTTGAACTGCTTTGTTTCTGATGTTTGCAATATTTTTAAATATTTTTTTCTTAATATTTTTGTAGAAGCTTTGAATTTTTTGTATTCTTAGGGCTTTTGCTTCTGGTGTTCCTTTTAAGAGACTAAAAGGATATGTTCTTTTTATTTCACCCTGTGATTATGCTAGATATGGGCAGATTTGATTTATGATAATTTATTATAATATAGTGCTTCACTTTATTCATCATGGTTTTCAGGAAGAACAGTGATTCTTAAATTATCTACCTGTTTTCTAGGTCATTTGTTTTTATCAAATGTCTTTTTTTTTTATTTGCTAACATATTTTTCTGTCTTATGGAGTCATTTGGTTATTTTTGGCTTATTCTAGTTTTAAACATCTTATTTGGGTGAGGTTTAGCACTTTTTCTTTTAAGCTATTTATTCTCCTTCCAAATCATATCTCCTTGGCTTTTTAGAGTCCTTATGAACACCTTGCCTTTTTTTACTCTACTTGCAGTTGTTTTCTCTTTCTAGGCTGGATATTTTCAGATCTCTAGATCCACAATTTTTATACTAGTTGATATCTTTGAATTACTTTGGATTTCTGCCTTTTCTGAACCCTCCAGATTCCTCAACCAGAGCTTTGTGCCAGGGTTAGACTTAGCCTAACCAAGCTGTACATTTTAGGGGGGTGGTTTTGGTCATTTCTTCCTTGTCTCAGAATGCTGGATCTTCAGGTTGCTCTAATATGTCAGAAGAGTACTAGGACACTCAGAGCTCTTTAGTGGAAGTTCACACCAGAATATCTTCTGTCCCCTTCTGTAGAATAATATCTTAGTTTATTACCTAACCCCACTCCTCTACTGGAATCCCTGGACTCGCATGATCACAAAGGTCCCTGGCTTTTTGCAGTGGGACTTCTTTGCCCTCATTAATGCTTGCTGTTCACTTTCCTATCAATTTTTTATGTGTGCAATTTTAGGATATAAATTTAGAACTTTAGAAAGTCATTTACCATAGTTTCTTAATGGAATTATTTATCATTATTCAGTCCATATGAATTTCAAATTTATAGTAGATTGGGTAGGGTCAGTCTACCTACCATTCAAGCAGCCATCTTAACAAGAAATCCCTATATTAGTTGTGGTTTGTTTGGTTTGGTTTTTTCCCCCCACTATAGTTGTTGGTTTTGCTCAATTTTTTCTCCATTTTTCTATTCTATTATTACAGAGTGACTTTCTGGGAATGAGAGGATATAGAATATAAAATAGTGGTGATAATTAAAGGTGAAAGTGTTTTTATTCAATTTTTAAAAGTAAAATTTTTACTACAATAATTTTGCAAACTAAGGTGTTACTATGGTTTTTAATAGCAAATCTAATTTATGATCATTTCTTTTTTAATATAAACACCATTAATGTGGGAACCATAATGAAAACTCCCATTAGTCAGGAGAATGAACTCCTATTCAATCAGTTCCTTTTCAGTTAAGGAATAACATGGCATAATCTAACCTGGGCAATCTAGAGCTGCCTGTCTGAAAACTATAGACATTGATAAAGGCAGAATGGTTTAATCCAAGGAATACTAAGACTTATCATCAAAGACTTGTTTAGAGATTTGACTCCAGCATTGGGCAAGTCACTTTACCTCTTCCATTCTCAGTTTTCTCATCTAAAAAACCAGAATACTTATAATTGCATTTAATGTCTTGCTGAATTGTTATAAACAAAACTGTTTTGGATCACAAAGATACAAAGATGTTTGTTTTTAGTTGTTACTGAGGAATTGAAGTGTGCCTTGAGTTAAGGTCATCACTACTGTCATTAAGGAGGGCAAACTTTCTCCAATTTTCTACTAGCACTTAAAATTGAACCAGAAATTTGAGGGCAAGGCCAGAAATGTCATACCTCACTTAGGATTAAGAAGAGTAGTAGTAGAGACTTTCACCTATTGATTAGATCTGATCTAGACTTAGACTTCTCAAAAGTATAATCCACAAGAATATTGTTTCCTGAAAGATCAAATGACATTTTCAGGTGTCCCTTCCACATCACAACTTTCATCATCACTGTTTCAATGTCTTGGGTCAACATAAGAAATTTAATGGAAATTTGGGTGGAGTTTTGTGGAAGCTCCAAACAGAAAAAAGTTTTTAAATTCTTTATGAATTTCTGTATATAAAATATGTGTACAGTATTGTATGACATCAACATTTTATAGTTTTCAAAAGACTGATTGCAGATGTATAATAATGTTTCACTTAAGTATTGGCTTTGTTAATTATTAATCTTTATATTCAGTGATAATTAAACCAAGCTTTTTTGTTTTTTAATGCAGATAGTATCAGCAGTACAGTACTGTCACCAAAAGCACATTGTTCACAGGGATCTTAAAGTAAGTAGAAATAGTATTTGATTAGTCTCTAAGTGAAATATATTGGTACATATTTACTTTCCCTAGCTGTGGGAATAAAAAAAATGTCACTTAAATTTTGTTTTAAATAAAAAAATTTAATAATTATGTGATAATGATATTTTAAAAAATATTTTAAGTCACAGTGGAGAGTATTTTTTAGATTATAGTTAAGATTTTATGATGTGACAGTAGATTGTGGTCATTTATTTCATTTATTTCATCCCAGGTCACTACAGAATTGCTTAATCTTTGTCATTTTGACAAGATTTGCCTTCAAGTGAAACTGTCTCTACCATTAAATTCTTTTTTAAAAGAAATTTTATTTTTCATTGTAAGCAATGTCATGAAGGATTAGACCTATTTTTCATTGTAAGCAATGTCATGAAGTATTAGAAGAGGTTAATTTTTTTTTCTGTTTCCAGAATTAATTTCCTAAGAGCATGTTAGGAAAGAAAACAATAAAATCATTTTATACTCAACGTTTTTTCTATAGATAAAAGTTTTAATGGAATATAACTATATTTTATATGACTTCATGGGCATCAAGCCATTTAAAAAATAGTTTTTACTCAGGCCTAGGAGTTTACTTAGGGAGATCCTGGGTTCATATTTGACCTCACACTTCCTAGCTATGTGATCCTAGGCAAATCGCTTAACCCTCATTGCCCCATTCTTACCGCTCTTCTGCCTTGGTACCAATACATGGACAATATTGACTCTAAGACAGAAGGTGAGGGTTTTTGTTTTGGCAGATAGGAGGTTTAAAGGTAGTTTTACTTTAAACTTAAAGCAAATAAACCTTTTGTCAATTAAAAAAAAAAACAAAATCAGCAACATTTGGTCATATATTCCTACAAAAGACTTTCTTGATTACTGTTTTATGACTGAAACTAATGTTGGAATAAATTTAAATTAAAGTTCTTGTTTTATGACATAAAAACTTAGATTATGATTTATATTCCATTTTTTTCTGGAAAGACTTTTTCATTAAATCATTAGAATGTCTTCCCTCTATAGTTATTTATAGTTTGTTCTTATTTGTTTGCATGTTGTCTTCCCTCTTTAGAGTGTGAATTCCTTGAGAGTAGACATAATTTTTTTGCCTTTCGTTGTATTCTCAATACTTTTCACAGTGCATGGCACCTAGTAGGCACTTAAGAAATATTTCTTGAGTTGACTTGCAGATCAGTAAAAGACGTTATTCTAATTTAATACCAAGTCACTTATATTAGTAATTGTGCTATTTATTTATCTCTTGTTTTTCCTTAAATATTTTACTTCTAGGCTGAAAATCTATTGCTAGATGCCGATATGAACATTAAAATAGCAGACTTCGGTTTTAGTAATGAATTTACTGTTGGAAATAAACTGGATACATTTTGTGGCAGTCCTCCTTATGCAGCTCCAGAACTCTTTCAGGGCAAAAAATATGATGGACCTGAAGTGGATGTTTGGAGTTTAGGTGTTATTCTTTACACTCTTGTGAGTGGTTCTCTTCCTTTTGATGGACAAAACCTAAAGGTATATAATGTGATTTGATCCTTATTATTAAATACCACCAAATTGTTAAATATCACTGAAATAATAATAAAAAATAAACATAAGCCAAATCATTGTAAAATTGTATCACTATGATGGTATATTGTCCTTTTAACCTGTCACTGACTTGCCACTCTTCTAATCTGAACTCTGCAAAGGAACTGAGAGAGAGAGTATTAAGAGGAAAATACAGAATCCCTTTCTACATGTCCACGGATTGTGAAAATCTCCTCAAACGTTTCCTGGTGCTAAATCCAACCAAAAGAGGCACATTAGAGGTAATTTCCAACATGAAAAAATTGGAAACTTTGAATGTTCTTTGAAATAGTTTAAGAACTTTGCTTACCTCATCTGAACTCTTTAATTTATTCACGGAGACTTTCAATTTTGAGCATTTAAAGGGACCAGAGAAAAGCAAATGCATTCTGATTTTCCAAAAAGGGAAGAGTTAAGTCAGCAAATGATAGGCTAGTGACTTCAGTTCTTCTCAGTATTCTAGAAATATTAAGGGAGTGGGTAGTGAACATTTAGAGAAATTAAGTATTAATCACAAAGAACCACATGATTTCAGCACAAACAAGTCATACCAAACTAGCCTTGTTTCCTTTTTTTTTTACACAGGATAACTTAAACTAGATCAAATACTGTCAATAAATTTACTTAGATTTTGGGTTTTGTTGTTTTTTAATTCAATCTTTCATGCTATTCTTGTGGACAAGTTGGATAGATATAGGCTAGACAAGAGTACACTTTAGTTGTATTATAAACTGGTGTTATAATTAAAATTCTCTGGAGACTGTATATTAATTTATAGTTATTATTAAAAGTTAGAGAAAACATCATGTGATCACCTGGCTGAGCCTACTATGTTGCAACAGTTTGCCAGTCAAAAGCAGCTTTGCCAACAAAAATCTTCCAGACCTTCCATGCAAAAACCAGAATGCCCAAAAAGTGAATATATAAAGCCAGTTTTACCACTCCTCCCAAGACTCTTCTTTTGGACAGATTTGACCTCAGTCCAAGACACCATAAGTTGCATGAGACTAAAGCCAACCTCTTCTGGGCAGCCAGGTAGCCATGAGGTGCCTAGTCAAAGGGTGGGGTTAGTACTGATCAAAAATGGTTTTTCAAACAGTAAGGGGGGTACAAAAATTCACACAATCCCCCTTCCCCTATTCATTGGGAAATTAGCATGTTAGTTGTTGGCAGAGTCACTTTTGGCTAGCGGACTAAAGCAGTGTGGCAAACTGAGTTATTTTGACTTGACCAGGTGTTCGTGTGATTATCTCTCTAATTTTAATCAGTAACTTGGATAAAGGTGTAGATGACATTCTCATTAAAACCAACAGTCAGATGGAATAGCCAATCCAAATACTGAGTCAGAATCAAATCTCACTAGGCTTGAACATCAAATCCAGTAAGATCAATTTTAATAGAGACATATAATTTTAAACTTGGATTAGGAAAAAAAAATTAGTTTTACCGAATACACGATTTGGGGAACACATGGCTAATCAGCAATTCATTTGAAAACTCTGGGGTTTTTAGTAAACTTTGGTACATTTTATTCATTGATAAACTAGAATATAACCAAGATGGTAAAGGAGCTTAACATGCATGTGACAACCAATTAAAGAAACTGGGAGTATTTATCTTGAAGTAGAAGAAATAAAAGGGGCATGCTGTCTTTTTTTGAGGTGTTGGAAAGACTGTCATGTTAAAGAAATGTTAGACTTCTTTTGCATGGCTTCAGAGGTTAGAGAGCCAGTAACTAAAGCCATTTGAAGGGAGAATGGGCTCCTTTAGGAAGCAATGGTTTTTCCCTGACTTGAGGTCTTAAGGCAGAGAATACCACTTGTAGAATGTATTGTAATTAAGATTCTTGATCAAACCAGATGACTTTGGAGCTCCCTTCATAGAAGCTAATACTTGGCTCCTAAGAGAATTATATACCAAGAAAGAATAAAGCATTTTTCCCTTGAGTTTTATGTAACAAAAATCTGAAAGTAAACTTGAAATTCAGAGACCTTACACAGAGTGAGGTGTTATTGTGATTTTTTTTTTGCTTGTGTTTTTTATACTTTTTCAATGCTAATCAATAGTTCACTTTTTTGTAGCAAATCATGAAGGACAGGTGGATCAATGCAGGGCATGAGGAAGATGAACTCAAACCATTTGTAGAACCAGAACTAGACATCTCAGACCAGAAAAGAATAGGTAATCTTTGGTGGGTTTGTGGGGGGAAAACGGAGAGAGAAAGAAGTGTGTGTGTGTGTGTGTGTGTGTGTGTGTGTGTGTGTGTGTGTGTGTGTGTGTGTGTGTATCTGCGTGTGTGCAGTGTCTGAGTGATTTATTTGAATGTATCTTTGTGTGTATATTTATATGTTTATAGAGCTATTGTATGTCAGTGACATTCAGAAGCATACTGGCACTGCATTAGTAGCAAGTAACTAGACTAATTAGTTAAATATTCATTCATATTAAGAAAACATATAGTCTTTGTAGGTCAAGGGAATGTTTTATCATGAAATAAAATGTTCTGAATTATTTGCTTTCTTGTACCCTTCTTTTAGATATAATGGTTGGAATGGGATATTCACAAGAAGAAATTCAAGAATCTCTTAGTAAAATGAAATATGATGAAATCACAGCCACATATTTGTTGTTGGGCAGAAAATCTTCAGAGGTAAGAGTTATTTCAGAAAGGAAAGCTAAAGAAAACTTGTAATTTTTTAGTTTGGTAATATTTTTATATGCAAGGAATAGTATTCATTCAATTTCCTGGGACTATTACTGTTCTTTTTTTTTTGCTACCTATCTTTTTTGAGGTAATAGCTTTTAATGCTAGACATTATCACAGATAATATTCATTTTCATAACTCAAGTTAGTATTTTAGAAATAATTTCATGTATCAGTTTATTATGGAAAAAATTTATATTTAACATATTTTTTTCTGCCCTTTGCAACAGATTTTAAAAAGTATAATATACTTTCCTCCTTCTTTACCTTTGAATGACCAACAGGAATATATTTCTTCCTTGAATTCACATCACACTAAAATAGCTCTATTATGTGAGGTTCAAATTTACATTTTAGTAAATCATTTATATTTATGTATACATTGTCCTTTTTCTTTTTATTTTTTTTTCCCTAGCTGGATGCTAGTGATTCAAGTTCCAGCAGCAATCTTTCACTTGCTAAGGTTAGGCCAAGCAGTGACCTTAATAATAGCACTGGACAATCTCCTCACCACAAAGTCCAAAGAAGCATTTCTTCAAGCCAGAAGCAAAGACGATACAGTGATCATGGTGAGTGATAGTGGTGAAGAATATTATCTTTGCCTTTACATAAAATGATACAGTCTTTATACCTCACTACCTAGCCAGGTGTCTTTTTTGTGTGTGTGAGTTCTGTGTTCAACTAAAGTCCTGATGTGGCGTGAGGAGAGATAAACTTTGGATTCTATCTCTGTGCAGCTGAAGCTCTGGTAGGTTCTACTAAGATGAAGATGAGTTTTAAATATGAGCATAGCAACAGACCTTGTGCTTGCCATCTAAAGATTGTTGTGAGGCATATCCCATAAGATTAAACACCCAGACTAATTTTTTTCAGCCTCAGCAATATGAAACACTTATCTATTAATTAATGGAGGGACTGCAATCTCTGTACCAATAGACAATACCTGCATTGATCAAGTTAAAGGTTTTTGAAGTATGTAAGTAGAAGTTCTACATAATACCTGCAGTTGAGGAACCAGGTTCAGTTTCTGGATTATTTGGCTACTTTTGTAGCTGGTTGGCACTGATGTTTTAGCTGTGTAGACTTAACCATATAGGAAATCACCCTAGAATATTGAGAGGTCAAATGTATGGCTTTTCTTCCCTGATTTAATGTATAACTCTTCAAAAAACTACCTTCTATCTGATGCATCTGTTTTCAAAACATAAATCAGCAAACATTCTTTTAAGCAACTACAAGGCACAATACTAAAAAATGGTGATACAAAGACCTAAATGATACACTCTTTTTAACCTCAATGAGCTTATATTCCATTGAGGAAGAGAATATATAGATTATAAGCATAATGAAAATGTAAAGAGGTTAATTTTGTTGAAAGCAGATGACCAGGAATTGTACTCATAAAGGAGGATGCATTTCAGATGAGCTTTGAAGAAAATTAGAAAATCTAAGACAGGGAAATTCGAATGAGGAATGCCTTTATAGAGGCACCAGGAGTGAAAATGGAATGTTTTAGCTGAAGAACATCAAAAAGATAACTTTGGCAGAACTAAAGTATATGTGAATGGAAGTGATATGTAATAAGCCTAGAAAGATAGGTTGGAGACTGGTGGTGAAGGTCTTTAAATATCAGAGAAATTAATGTTTGGTCCTAGAGGTAATCTAGAGTTCTTGGAGTAACATGGTCAGACCTGTGATTTAGAAATATTACTTTTAACAGCTGTGTGTAAGGTAGGGTTCAGAAAGAGAAAACCTTTTATGATAGAGATTATGTATATCATAGATTATTAAAATAGCTATTTATGAAAGCTCTTAATTCTTTTTATATATGCATATATGTACATACATCACCTCATCTAGTCATGTACATATATTTACATTAGCTTATATACATATAAAGCTGAGAAGTAATGAAGGCCTGAATCAAAGTGGTGGCTGTGTCCTCAGAAAGAAGAGAGATGCCAGAGACATTAGCAATGGTTTGTATATATGCGGTGAGGGAAAATGAAGATGCCTCACTTATTTGGGTAACTCAGGGGGTTTTAACAGAAAAAAGGGGCATTTATTATAAAGGTGGATTTGGAGAGAAAGAAGATCGTTTCTCTTTTGGATTTATAGAGTTTGATATGTCTTTTGGAAATCCAAATTGAAATGTTTCATTAGCACTTGATTATTCAGGATCCTTTAATCAGAACAGTGCATGAATAAGAAAGAGTTTATTAAGCACTTACTATGTTCCAGGCAAGAAATAAATATCTGAAAGTCATCTGTGTAACGATACCTCAATATTTGAGCTAATCAATCAGGTCTTTGGGGTAGAAAATGAAGGTAGAAGAGAGCCCATTACAAAGTCTTGAGATGTCATACCAAAGTTAGAGAGTAAGGCGTAGATGATGAACCAGCAAAGAAAACCACAAAAGCTTAGTCGGACAGAAAAAGATAATTGGCAGTGTCGGTCGCAACAATGCACTCAAAGCCTAAGAAAAAAAAGAAAAACTATCAGGTCTGGCAATTTAGAAGATGACTTAGGACCATTAGAAAGAGCAATTCAAGTTGAATGAGATTGGAAGCAAAATCACAAAGGGCTGAGAAGTTAGGGGGGTGGAATAGAGGCAATGAGTATAGAAAATTTTTCTGTGAATTTGGTTGAGAAAGAGAAGAGGGACATTGGATTTTAACACAAGTGGATGGTAGGATCCAATTAAAAAAAAGCTTGGGTGTGGGGGAGGGACTTAGGCATGTTGAATGTAGTAAGAAAGGAACCAGTAGACAGAGAGAGGCTGAAGATTATAGGGGAAAAAATGAGAGAATGTAGATGATTTGAGGTGCAATAGTTAAGATCTAGAAGGAATAAACCTTAGTGGAGAAGTTGCTAAGTAATAATAGAAGAGGGGATGGTCTGGAAGTGTGGATAAGAATCAAAAAGAAAATATAATTAGTTCTAGAAATCATTGGAAATTAGTTGTTTTCTGGATAGAAAAGTAAACTGTAAGAATATGAATGCAAGAGGGTATAAGAAATCAAAGGTGGAGAGAAAATTGTTAAAAATTAGATTGGCAGGGGGCAGCTAGCTAGATGTCTCCATAGTTTGAGAGCCAGACTTAGAGACAGGAGGTCCTGGGTTCATATGTGACCTCAAAACACTTCATAGCTATGGGACTCCAGACAAATCACTTAACCCCCATTACCTAGCACTTACCACTCTTATGCCTTAGAAACAATACACAGTATTGATTCTAAATTGGAAGGTAAGGGCTTTATTTTTTTTAATTAGATTGGAAGTTCCAGAATGCCAAGTAAAGGGGGAAAGTAACTCTTTCTTTGTTCCATGGAAGAGGTGAGTACAAATGAGAAAAGAGGAAGTAATGTCAGGGTAAGGTGAAAGGTGTATGGTTTTTACTTAGTTATCTCAGAATTTTTTTTATCCCTGGGAGTTTATTTGTCATATGGTATGTGTTGTGGCTTTTGACCATGGTGCTTAACCCTTAAAGATTCTGTGAATGGTAAAGTGTGTGAGTTCTTTCAAGTGTTAGAACACAGATCTACACTTATATATTCATCAGCCACTCATGGTAAATATAGCATTCCTGTAGTACTCTTCCTAATAAAGTTCATTTATAAGCCTGGAGCCCTTTTGAAGAGGGTTGGTTTATGGAAGTAGTTTAACTCATTAAGACAGCCCTGTCAATGATCTTCCACGTTATCATTTTAATGAGAGCATAATGTAATTGCTTTTGTTTTTATTAACAGGAAGTATTTTAGTTCTTGGAAACTTCAATCTAATTTTTCCCCTGATTCTAGTATTCTAAGATCAGATCTTAGATTCTTAATTTTAGATTCTAAGATCATTGACTCAGTCCTGTTTTTTTATTTTGTTTTTAATATATCATCATTTGGACGTATCTTTATCCCTTTATTTGAGATGTTCTGTGCTCTACTCTATCTCCATTATTTTACTTTGAGGTTTTATGACAATATCTGCAAAATGAGTCCAAGTGTGGACAAACATCAACTTTGTACAAAATCTACAAAATATTTCTTGGATTTCCAATACAATTCCTATTGATGTCCAGTATCATGGATACTTTTGACCAAAGTTACATATTAGTTTGAAGTTGTCAGCAAATAATATAGAACTATTTTTATTTAGTTTAGATCCCATTTCTGTATCATAACTGATAGCTTAGAGTAGAAGTATTTTTATGCCCTTAAAGATGTGCCTATTTTTATCAGTGTTTTCAAAGTCTTGGCTCCTAAAAAGAAGGGACCAAATAGATTTAAGTTGATTTATATAGCATCTACCATTGCCTGAGCAGAGAAGCAGTTAACTTAATACTTTAATGAACTGGGGAAAAAAAAAACTTTATGAATGTCTCAGAATTTTAATGAGAATATGTCCCCTTTCTCTTCTCCCCTCTAAATATATAAATATGTGACTAACTGCCTTGTGAGGGTATGAAAAAATTTTAAGGATTTGGAAATTTTCTTCCTGGTTTTGTACCTTGTGGTTAATCCTTTACTAGATTCATATTGATTCTGAATTATTTGCATCTTCTCTCTTACCTTACTTTCCCTTCCACCTTATAAAATATTAATGGTTGCAAATTATTTGTGAAATGAAATAAAACTTTTGAGCCTTGCATTGAAGACCATCCACTTTCTTGCTCAAACCTACCCTTTCAGCTTCATATATTTTATATACATTCTAACTGAATAGGGCAGCTCTCGTGTTCCATTCATGTTTTGAATCTCTTCTTTTTCTGGTTTGGTTATTCTCCCTCTCCCCTTCTACCTGAAAGTAGACATTTGAGGTGATGCTAGGCCTCTTAAGATGTGGAAAAGAAAAGAAATGACATTTTGAGCCAAGGACAGTATCATAGGCAAATTTTAAGCTTTAGTAGTATTTTACTGCTTTTTTTCTGTTTTGAAACTTACCAAACTTAATCATGCTTTCCTAATAAAACCTTGTTTATTTGGTTCAACCCAAATAAATATCTTGATTTGGAATTTTCTCTTTGAAAGAGATGAGCCATGTTCTTTTTCCTTTTAGCTATAAAACCTTAAATGCTCATCATACTAAATATAAGAATATTGTAGATTTTATACAGGGCCTTAAAATTTACAAAGTACTTTTCTTTAAAAAGACATGTGAGGGGACAGCTGGGTAGCTCAGTGGATTGAGAACCAGGCCCAGAGACGGGAGGCCCTGGGTTCAAATGTGGTCTCAGACTCTTCCCAGCTGTGTGACCCTGGGCAAGTCACTTGACCCCCATTGCCTAGTCCTTACTCTTCTGCTCAATACACAGTATTGACTCCAAGACAGAAGGTAAGGGTTTTTAAAAAAAAAAAAAGCAAAATGAGGGTTTATTCCCTCCTTCCTGGATTATTCCTGTTAAATAAGAAATCTGAGCTTCATATTCAAAGTAATTTGCCATTCATACAAGTAAATATCAAAGCCAGGATAAAAACACAATTCACACAAGTCCACTATCTCATGCTGCCTCTTGAAAGATGGTCATACATTTTTATTCTTTACCTCCATAATATTGGAATTGTTCATTTTCAAAAATGTTTGAATTTTTAATTTTCTTCTGCTTAAGTGAGCACTGACTTTTCCCATCCTGGTGAGCCACAGTTTCATTCCATTAAAGAGTTAAATTCAGGGTAAAATTTAAAACAATTCAAAGGAAATGTTTTGTAATTGTGTAATACTATTCTGTTCCAAAAGGTGAAGGCCTCTCTTATACAAAAAAGGATGTAATTCAGTCAAATTTCCAAGGTGAACCCATTGCTTCTGCATGATTTTTGTGTGCATCATTAGCATAGTTGATTTGTTATGACTACAGTAACATCCTCCTAAGATGTTTTCCAAAGGACAGTTATCAGAAGCTTCTTAATTATAAAATCTTTTAAAGGAAATTAAAAATTATGAATAAGTAGATGACACCTAACAATTTAGATTATTCGTTAAAAAATTGTATATCAGGGGGAACTTCATAGAGGATTTTACTGCGTTACCTTTTTTCCCCCCTTTGGAATAGCACTTTCTTGCCCTGCTTGTTAAGTACTTGATTTTCAACAAGTCAATAATAGAAAAATCTATTCTAATTTGAAACAAAAATTCTGTATTTTAGCTGGACCATCCATTCCTCCAGTTGTGGCATATCCCAAGAGAAGTCAGACCAGCACAACAGATAATGACCTCAAGGAAGAAGGAATTCAGCCAAGAAAATCCAGTAGTAGTGCTGTGGGAGGAAAGGGACTAGCACCAGCTAGTCCCATGTTAGGAAATGCAAATAATCCAAATAAGGCTGATATTCCTGAACGGAAGAAAAGTGCCACTATTCCTAGCGTAAGTCATGTTTTTTTCAGTAGTTGTAGTTTTATTCTTGTGTAAGGAGAGCTTAAATACTTGATTTGAACAATTTTGCCTATGAATGAATTCTATTTTTGTTCAACTACCATCACAAGTTATCTTTTAGCTCTTACAGAAATAGTTGAATAGTAGAAGTGTGGATTTGTAGTCATAGGCCCTGTGTTCAAATCTATCTACTATTTTTGTGTGACCTTTGATATATCTTTTCTTCTTTCTGAGTTGGTTTTTCTTAGGCTTATAGGTTTCTAGATTTAGAACTGGAAGGGCCTTTTGCATCATCTAGTTGAAATTGCATCATTTTTAAGTGTGACTCAAGAGAATTAAATCCTATTTGATCGTCACTAAGTTGTCAAAAGGTTTATACTGTGTAACTGTGCTCTGCTATTTCCCTAGCAGGCCAATATGGCTCCAGAAAGTCTAATAAGATGACTACTAAGGAAAGAAACATAAAGGATTTCATTAGTTTTTAGACAGTGTTTAGTTAACTTCTTCCTATTGGGAATAAAGCCTAGCAAGTTGATTTCTGAAGTTGTATTGGCTCTTCAAGTTTTTCAACTTTGATTTTTATCTCTTTACACTCCTAGCTTATTATGCTAGTACTAGTCACAAAAACATAAAATATGTCTATATTATATATCTATATATAATATTTCCCTGATTATTATAGTTGGAAGGGTCCTTAGATAATATCTTGTCCAATTCCCTCATTTTATAGATAAAATAGGTCTTAGAGAGGAGCAGTGGCTTATAGAGTGCCCTAGATTTGCTTACCTACTGTAGCCTTCCATCACATTCTCCAGTTCTCTTGCAAATACTTCCATGATAGTCAATCGTCTATATTTAATTCTTTTTAGAGAAATAAATTTGAATTTTTTTAATTTCTCTTATTCATTCAGAACTCATTGGGAAAATATGTTATCTTTTTGCTTAAATATTTAGAGCATCCACTTACTATTTGAAAAGCATTCTTATTTTAAGAAATATCCACTACTTCTTATATTTACTATTTCATTTCCTCCTTTTTTCATTAATTCATAAATGTTCATTGATAATTGTGGCCTTTTTAAATTATATTGTGTTGTGTCACTTGGGGTGATTTGGGGATTCTATGTGGATTTTATCAAGGGCAGTTTTCAGTAAGGTGATAATAATGGACAAATATAATTGTTCAATAAAGGAAAATGGTAATACTCTTCTAAAGCATTATGTGATGGTTCTCTGGTTCTGTTTCCTGATGTGTGTAAAATGAGGGAATTGGAATAGTGATCTTAAATTTTTTCTCCAATCTAAGGTTTTCCATTACTTATAAATATTTGATTTTATATTGTCTTTGAATATACTTCATTGTAAATTTGTCATCTATGTTCATTCTAGGCTTTACTTTTAGTATTTTATAACTGATTTTCTTTAAAGATTCAGAGTAGCTCTGATTTTATGATTAGGTTTTCATTTATTTTCTTCTATTGTACTTTGAGAGATCTGTATATTTGGAGTGTGCTATTGAGTGTGAGTGTGCTATCAAATTGTGATAAAAAACAAGAAATAGTCTTGAGATTTACTATTTTCATAAACTTTGTATTAAGAAATTGAGCTTTTCTTAGCATGAAAATAAATTCTATTCTTACTTTTAGAATAATTCAACATCTGGTGGGATGACACGGCGAAATACTTACGTTTGTAGTGAAAGAACTACTGCAGATAGACATTCAGTGATTCAGAATGGCAAAGAAAACAGGTATGAAGCTTAAACTATTATCAGAGAAATGTGAACATCTGTTTTTTCCCCCAAGAATCATGTGTTGTTTTCTTTTCTCATTATGATTAACAATGTGAAAAACAAATGACTCCTGCTTTATTAGTGTGCTTATTCACAGAAACTCCCACATTGTGAAGTTTTTTCATAGTCAGGGTCATAAACAGTAAATTTTTGACAATTCAATTAAATAGACTAAGTAACAAGAAATTAGGTTGTGCTACAGGAAGGACATTTTTATATCCATGGTTATTAGGCAACAAGGACAAAGGCTCACAGGCAGAAAAATAAAAAACTTGATGCAGAAGACTACTATTAGGTTCTGTTGGAGAATTAGATAGAATGGGAGCTGCAGTTCTATAGGTAATCAGAAAGGTTTGAAGTCAAAGATCAAAACTAAATTCATCCCAGAGGGTAATTGTGAATGACTGAATAACTATGGATAATGACAGACAAACATGTTCAGTATAAAAGTATTTTGATACATACTCAAGTTATATACTGAAATTTATTTCATCTTTGGAATCTAAACAACGAACCTTTCTTTTGAATACTTAAGGTTTGGGGTTTTTAAATAATGGAAATAAACATCTATTGAGCACTTTCTATTCTAATTTTCATGAGAATATCTTGGAAGAAAGATTTTCCTTCATATAAAATGTCAATCTTTTCTTGGAGTAACAAGTATACACAGTTAAAAGAAATGCCAGGCACTTTTCTAAAAAAACTAAAATTTATAAGGTGATATGTAAACTGAATATGAAAATCAAAAGGACACAGATTAAACAAATTAATTATTGTTGAAGAGTGAGATTAGGAAAGCTAATATAAAGAGAAAGTTGTAAGAAAGACATCAGTTGCACTGAGAGATGAACATATATTTTCCTGAATGCCAAGTTCTCATTTAGACCCCTTTTAGGAAAAATACTATTAGAACCAAAACTGAAACCATGAAAATCTATATTAAAATGAAATATTTATTTGTGAGATTCACAATAAATTATCTAGGAAATTTAGATTCTCTTGTTCCTCAATGAAATGTGTGACCTAATAGTATGTCTCTTGCTAATTGTTATTAGGTATACTATAACTTTGTCTTTTTTATTGTTTGAATTCTATTCAGTCATATCTAATTCTTATGTTTAACCACAAAAGTTTTTGTTTTCTTCTTCCTTACTGAGATTAATTTACCATCATTGTCTGTTTTAATTTCATTTTTAATACTTGTCATTTTTTCTACATCCAATAAGCTTCTTAATAACAAATCTTAATCCAAAAACCTTGCTCCTCTTTCTTTAAAATAGCTTTTCACCCTGTTTTAGTCAGCTTCCTGTAAGTCTCTGATGCCATCACAATAGTTGAATTAACATGAAATAAAAATGAATCCATAGTATTTGAAGTAATAATATGTCCAAAATATTTATCAAAATTTCAGACTGATTTTGAGGCAAGGATGGATAATGCATATAGATAGCTTATATACTTTAAATCTCCTGTAAATGCAGCAATTATTTGTTTCTTTATATCCATGACTTTTTTCCTACATCTCTAATTACTAGAAACTCACATCAGTGTGTCAAAAAATGTCATTTAATTTGTGTAGCATAGACTCTGCCTACTGACATGAGATTACAAGCCTTCCAAACTTTAGTAGACAGCCTTTGTGTGTTTCTGTAACTGAAAAATTCATCACCTGGTGACCTGTTATGTAGTAATAATCTTTTCTTTAGGCTACTTCTCAGACCACAGATACAAGTTGTGTTGATGAGGGAATACTGAAAGCTTTTCTGGTTGATAAAATTTGCCAAAGCTTATATGTCTTTAAGAAACATCTCTACACAACAAAATATCAGAATAGTATGTTAGTGTACTGCTAATGAGACAACTAAAGTTCTGCTCTTCTTTTATTGTCATTATTATTAACATGACCCAAAGAAAAGCACCACGTTTATCTCATTGTCTTGTGGTGCTAAGCAATATGTAAATTTATAAATTCTTCATCGAAGGAATACATTTTCATATAATTATGTGTTTAAATATCATGAACATGCATTCTCATTCTAAATGCCTGTCCTCTTCACATACATGTGACTAAAAATTCAATTTCTCTGCTAGTTTATTTTTTTACTAAAATTTCATTCTAAAAGTACTTCACATTCCATCTCCAAAAAAGTGGCCTAATAAAAAATTATTGATAAACAGAATGCTGAATGAAAGTTTCTAGATTGTTCATGACCTGAAGTGACTGTATAAGTATTATTCTATAAGTTCTGTGACTGCCTTAGAATTCATGATTCTATGAAACTGGAACTTCATTGAGTTCTGATTTTACTAAGGATTCTTTAGGGTGAAATGTACTTTTTCAAACTATTCCTCCTATTTGTGTACCCTTAATAGATGATCATTTCCTAATATGATTTATTTCTCTTATCAAGAGATTTTAAAATGTATTTTGTTTCACCACTTTTGTGTCCCTCACTTAATAGCCTGTAAATATCTAAATTCTAAGGTACTATTTTTTTTTCAGTTTTGAATTTTCTGCCTTCCCCTATCCCCTTCACCCAATGAGAAGGAAAGAAAAAGCCTATTACAAATATGTAAATATGCATGGTCAGGCAAAAAAAAAATTCTATATTAGCCATGTTCTTGTTTTTTTTAAAGAAGAAAGTAATATGCTTCCATTTGCACTCTTGAGTCTTATCAGTTCTAAAACTCTTTATCTGAAGGTGGGATAGTATGTTTCAAATCTTCCCAGGTTTTTATGAAACCCAATCTCCATCATTTCTTTCTTTCAACATAATAGTATTATTAAGACATACATATTGATATACTATTAACTTATTAAGCTATTCCCTAATTGATGGGCATCCCCATGGTTTCTAGTTCTTTACCACCACAAAAAGAGCTGCTATAAATCTTTTTGCACATATAGATCCTTCCTTTTCTGTTCTCTTTGGAGTGCAACCCTGCTAGTAGTATTGGTAGATCAAAGGGTATGCATGATATAATAACCTTTATGAACATAATTCCAAATTGCTTCCCAGAATGGCAGGATTCATTCCCAGCCCTACCAACAGTGACATTAGTGTATCTGTTTTCCCACTTCTCCAATGTCATTTTTGGCAATCATATGGGAATGAGGTAGTATCTCAGTTATTTTAATTTGTATCTCTCTAATTATTAGTGATTTGGAGCATTTTTATCTAACAATTGATTGTTTTGATTTCTTCTGAAAACTGTCTATTCTTATCCTCCAATATTAGTTGGAGAATGCTTATTCTTATAGATCTGACTGAATTTGCTATATATTTAGAAATGAGACGTTTATCAGAAAAACTCACTGCAAAGATTCTTCCACTCCTCCCCAACCCCCAATTTCCTACTTTTCTTCTAATTTTAGCTGCATTGGTTTTGTTTATGGAATAACTTTAAATTTATGTATTCAAAGTTATGTTTTATCTTCTATCTCTTGTTTGGTTATGATCTTCTCCCCTTTCCATAGATCTGACAGATAATTCCTGTTCCACTAATGTTCCAAACATATCATCCTTTATGTCTAAATCATGCATCCTTTTTAAGCTTGTCTTGATAAACTGTAAAGTTTTTGTCAGATTACTTTCCAGCAGTTAATGTCCAATAGTGTAAAAATTAAAATTATATCTAATAATTGTAAAGATTAAAATTTAGGGAATATGGGGAGGCTGAGGCATCTGAGGCAGGTAGAAATTAGTTTCTCTCTGCAATGAGTATTATATTTTTTTAGAGGTTTATTGAAGGTTAAAGATTAAAGAAAATACAGAATAAGAAAAAACACATGCCTAGGCCAGAGGCCTAGGCCAGAAAACATCACATCACAGAAGAGATGCATCTGCTCCAAAATGGAAGTAAAAAAAAAAAAAGACCCCCAAAAACCTTTGCCACCAGCTTAAATCCTTCCTCGATCTCGGCCCACCTCAGAATTCCCGTGAGATTACAAAGCATTTTGGGGAAGTGGAGCAAAGGCTTGTGGGGATTGTAGTCCTGTATTCGAGTCTATTTTTTACATAATAAAATATATTTTAGGAGGTTCATTAAAAGATCATTAAAAAATCAAGAAATAAAGAGGATATAAAATATAAACCATGTGCCCATGGCTGGTTAGGCATTTTCAAAATCCCCACCTTACCACCATCACTGCTGATTGCTGCATCATTCCCAAAAAGAGACAGAGCAGAACTTCCCCCTTGGATATTTGTTCCCTGTCTACAAGAAGTATGAAATGACAGGATGTCATTGGGCTCTCAGGAATTGTAGTTTCCCTTTAGGATAACAGATTTCCAATTATACATTCCCCTCCTGAGAGCAGAGGAAGACTAGTCTCTCTAGTGGGTCTTGTAAACATACCAACTTTGAAATTATAATAATTTGAGGATAAGAGGAAAAGAGAACAAAACTAATGATTTCTAGGCATATTGACAAAAAGCCAATTAGAGGTCAGTCCCCTTCAGCATAAAAGTATACATATAAAACAAATGCATTCAACCCCACACAGTTCAAATCACCATATCCCAAAGTTCATTCTGGATCTTCTGGTGTCGTGTGTGGTCTGTGGAGGCATCTTCATGGTGCCTTCTCCAAACAGTTCATTTTCTGGATTCGGAGAGGTAGCATGTTTCTTAACCTAAAATTACTCTCAAAAGGAATTTAAACTTTGCAATTTAGAATAATTATACATTCCCTCCTGAAGAGGGTGTTGAAAAACACAGGGATTACTTAGGAATGCATGGCTAAGTTATGAGATGCATGAATCAATTGGCAATAGAAATAAAAAACATTTTAAAAAATCCAAATAAAAAATAATTTCTCGATGAAATATAGACTATTGAAGTCTTATGTGTAAAAATTCTAAGCGAAGGGAAAAAAAAACTATAACAGGTCCTTGGATCAGGGCCCAATTAAAATGATTTAAGCAATTATGCATTTACCCAATCAGTAGCCAGGACTATAGAAAGTTTGCTACACCATGAAAGACAGAAAAGGGACTAGGTTATAGGAGCCAAATTTGAGATAGTTGGTAGAATGTGGGACAAGGAAGACCTGCCTTTAACACATGTTAAACAGCCGTAACCTTGAACCCCAAACAAGTTCAGGTCCTCTTTGTCTTGGCTCAAAATTTTCCTCAATCCCATCAGGATTGGTTGGTCTCTTTGGCCTTGTGCTCAATTGGCACTATGCAGTTTAGCTTTTTTGTTTCTTTGGCACTGTGCAATGGCTCTTTTTGTATTCTCTTGTCCTGGAATCAGACAGAATCCTTAAGGAAAGTCCATTGACATCATTTATATAATCTAAAGCTTTTTGGGTATGCATTGACATCAGGGCAAATGTATTTTAAACTTATATTACTGCAAAATCAAGAAAGTTAAAGAAAATCTCAATACTGTTGACATGTGCTTCAAATACAAAAAGAAGAGAAAAAACTGAAATAGTATATTAAACATGCAAGCAAAAACAATAATAAAGGAGTTTTAAAAATAAAAAATATATAGCTTATAATCAGTGACACACTATGTCAGCCAAGGAGAGGTAGAATACAAAGATTTCTCATCAAAAAAATGAGATCTATTTCCTTTTTAACTTAACCGCTGTGTGAGTCTACAGGAAGTATGTAATGACAGGATGTCAGTGGGCTCTCGGGAATTGTAGTTCCCCTTTCGGGTAACAGATTTTCAATTATACAATAGAGAGTTCCCTGATGCAATAACCAAGGTCTTTGTAGTTATCAAACATTAGGCTACTGTGCTTATTTGTTTCTGTAGATTATGTACCTAGGCTTTTCCAGTTATTAACCTCTCCATTTCTTACATGTTATTAAATTGTTTTGACAATTACAACTTTGTGTAGTATATTTTGAGATCAAGTGCTGCTAAGTCCTCGCTTTTTATTTTTTTCATTGACTTCTTTGATATTCTTGACCATTTATTCTTCCATATGAATTTGGTTATGGTTATTCTTCTAGCTTTATAAAGTAATTCTTTGATAATTTGAATGATATAGCACTGAATAGATAATTACTTTAGATAGTATTGTCATTTTTCTTATCTTGGCTTGGCCTATCCATGAGCCAAATATTTAGATCTCTGTTTGCATAAAGAATGTTTTATAGTTGTTTTAATGCAGGTCTTATTTGTTTCTTGGCAGGTAGGCTCCCACGTACCTTATACTATCTGAAGTTCTTTTAAATCTAATTTCTTATTCTGTCTCTTCTTGCTGAATTTTGACTATTATTTTTGTGAATTTATTTTATATCCTGCAACTTTGTTCAAGTCATTCATTGTTTTGATTAGTTTTTTACTTGACTCTTAAGTTCTCTAGATAAATCATCATATCAACTGCAAAAAAAAATGATAGTATTGTTTCCTCTTTGTCTATGCTTATTCTTCCTTCAAGTTCTTTTGCCTTTTATTGTTATAGCTAGCATTTCTAGGGCAGTACTAAATAGGAGTGGTAATAATGGAAATCCTTGGTTCATTCCTAATCCTATTAGAAAGGTCTGTAACTTCTCACAATTATAAATATTTGCTCTTAGTTTTAGATAGATAATACTTAGCATTTTAAGGAAACCTCCATTTATTCCTGTTTCTAGTGTTTTTAATATGAATAGGTATGTTTTATTGAGGGTTTTTTCTGTATCTATTTAAATACTCATGTGGTTTTTGTTATTGATCTTGTCAGTTAGGCTAAATAGCTTTCTTAATACTGATCCCACTCTGCATTCCTCATATAAATCCAGCCTGTTCATGGTATATATAATATTTGTTTTTTATTGTTCTAATCTCCTTGTTAGGACTTTTGCATCTGTATTCATTAGGGAAAATGATTTATAGTTTTCTCTGTTTTGACTTTACTTACTTTAGATATTAAGACTATATTTGTTATAAAAGGACTTTAATTGTATTTCTCTTTTACCTAATTTTTTCTAAACAGTCTACGTAGTATTGGAATAAATTATTCTTTAAATCTTTAGTAAAAGTCAATGGAAATCCTGTTTGGGGGGGGTCCCCTTTAGGGAGCTTTATTTATGATTTGTTCAGTTTCTTTTTATAAGATAGAATTATTTAATTATTTTATTTCATGTTTTTCTATTTTTGAGTGTCAGTTTTATTTGTAATTGTATAGAATTACTGAAAATCCCCCCATTTCCTTTTTTTTACTTGATAAGTTGTGAATTCACTTTTTTCACTTTTAATACTGCTAATCTGGTTTTCTTCTTTCTTTTTTAAAATCTAATTAGGCAATGACTTATTAGTTATTTCATAAAACTAGTTCACTTCAGAATCTTTCAAATTGACCTTCATTAGGAATTACTTATACAGTCAGATGCCATTAAGTACCTTAGGTACGTTAAAATATTGTTAAACCAGTAGGATTCATACCAGGGATGCAGGGCTGGTTCAACATTAGGAAAACCATCCACATAATTGACCACATCAACAAGCAAACTAGCAAGAACCACATGATTATCTCAATAGACGCAGAAAAAGCCTTTGATAAAATACAACACCCATTCCTATTAAAAACACTAGAAAGCATAGGAATAGAAGGGCCATTCCTAAAAATAATAAACAGTATATATCTAAAACCAACAGCTAATATCATCTGCAATGGGGATAAACTAGATGCATTCCCAATAAAATCAGGAGTGAAACAAGGATGCCCATTATCACCTCTACTATTTGACATTGTACTAGAAACACTAGCAATAGCAATTAGAGAAGATAAAGGAATTGAAGGCATCAAAATAGGCAAGGAGGAGACCAAGTTATCACTCTTTGTGGATGACATGATGGTCTACTTAAAGAATCCTAGAGATTCAACCAAAAAGCTAATTGAAATAATCAACAACTTTAGCAAAGTTGCAGGATACAAAATAAACCCACATAAATCATCAGCTTTTCTATATATCTCCAACACAGCTCAGCAGCAAGAACTAGAAAGAGAAATCCCATTCAAAATCACCTTAGACAAAATAAAATACCTAGGAATCTACCTCCCAAGACAAACACAGGAACTATATGAACACAACTACAAAACACTCGCCACACAACTAAAACTAGACTTGAACAAATGGAAAAACATTAACTGCTCATGGATAGGACGAGCCAATATAATAAAAATGACCATCCTACCCAAACTTATTTATCTATTTAGTGCCATACCCATTGAACTACCAAAATACTTCTTCACTGATTTAGAAAAAACCATAACAAAGTTCATTTGGAAGAACAAAAGATCAAGGATATCCAGGGAAATAATGAAAAAAAACACATATGATGGGGGCCTTGCAGTCCCTGACCTAAAACTATATTACAAAGCAGCAGTCATCAAAACAATTTGGTACTGGCTAAGAAACAGAAAGGAAGATCAGTGGAATAGACTGGGGGAAAGCGACCTCAGCAAGACAGTATACGATAAACCCAAAGATCCCAGCTTTTGGGACAAAAATCCACTATTCGATAAAAACTGCTGGGAAAATTGGAAGACAGTGTGGGAGAGATAAGAATTGAACAACACCTCACACCCTACACCAAGATAAATTCAAAATGGGTGAGTGACTTAAACATAAAGAAGGAAACCATAAGTAAATTGGGTAAACACAGAATAGTATACATGTCAGACCTTTGGGAGGGGAAAGGCTTTAAAACCAAGCAAGATATAGAAAGAATCACAAAATGTAAAATAAATAATTTTGACTACATCAAACTAAAAAGCTTTTGTACAAACAAAACCAATGTAACTAAAATCAGAAGGGAAACAACAAGTTGGGAAAAAATCTTCATAGGAACCTCTGACAAAGGTTTAATTACTCATATTTATAATGAGCTAAATCAATTGTACAAAAAATCAAGCCATTCTCCAATTGATAAATGGGCAAGGGAAATGGATAGGCAGTTCTCAGATAAAGAAATCAAAACTATTAACAAGCACATGAAGAAGTGTTCTAAATCTCTTATAATCAGAGAGATGCAAATCAAAACAACTCTGAGGTATCACCTCACACCTAGCAGATTGGCTAACATAACAGCAAAGGAAAGTAATGAATGCTGGAGGGGATGTGGCAAAGTAAGGACATTAATTCATTGCTGGTGGAGCTGTGAACTGATCCAACCATTCTGGAGGGCAATTTGGGACTATGCCCAAAGGGCAACAAAAGAATATCTACCCTTTGACCCAGCCATAGCACTGCTGGGTCTGTACCCCAAAGAGATAATGGACACAAAGACTTGTACAAAAATATTCATAGCTGCGCTCTTTGTGGTGGCCCAAAACTGGAAAACGAGGGGCTGCCCATCAATTGGGGAATGGCTGAACAAAGTGTGGTATATGTTGGTGATGGAATACTATTGTGCTAAAAGGAATAATAAAGTGGAGAAGTTCCATGGAGACTGGAACATCCTCCAGGAAGTGATGCAGAGCGAGAGGAGCAGAACTAGGAGAACATTGTACACAGAGACTAATACACTGTGGTATAATCGAACGTAATGGACTTCTCCATTAGTGGCGGTGTAATGTCTCTGAACAACTTGCAGGGATCCAGGAGAAAAAAACACCATTCATAAGCAAAGGATAAACTATGGGAGTGGAGGGGACATGACAGAGGATAGACTCTAAATGAACACTCTAATGCAAATACTATCAACAAAGCAATGGGTTCAAATCAAGAAAACATCTAATGCCCAGTGGACTTACGCGTCGGCTATGGGGGTGGGGGGGAGGAAAAGAAAATGATCTATGTCTTTAACGAATAATGCTTGGAAATGATCAAATAAAATATATTAAAAAAAAAGAAAAAAAATATTGTTAAACCAAAGGATGTCTCTATCTAGGGTAGTTCTTGAAAGAAGGAGGTTATATTCCACATATATCTTCTCCCACTTATAATTTTTAAAATTAGAGTTAGAATATGAGAATATATCTATTAAATACATTTTTTAAAACTCAAAGCCATCCAATCCCAACATTTAAAATTTTTTTTCAGTTTATTTTCTCTACCTCCCACCTTCCTCCCTTAAGAAATAAAAGAAAACCCACTTTTTAATATGCATAATCAAACCAAAAAAACACCACCTTGGCCATTTCCAAATAAATATATCTCAGTCTGAACCCTGAGTGTATCACCTCTCTAGAGTCAGAATGTGGACAGCATATTACTTCTCGTCCTCTGGAATCGTTGCACTGATCAGAGTGCTTATGGCTTTTGCAGGTTTGGTTTTTGTTTTGTTTTGTTTTTTGTCTTTACAATATTATTATTTTTATCAATTATTCCTCTGGTTCTGCTGCTCACTTCTGTCTGTATCCATTCATACAAGCCATACCTATTTCATTTGAAACCATACCTATTATTTCTTCTTAAACACAATAGCATTCTGTCACATTCATATACGATGATTTATTCGACCATTCTTCAATTGCTAGGCACTTATTTAGTTTCTGTACTTTCAACACCTAAAGAGTTGCTATAAAAATTTTGTGCATAATTGTGGTATCAAAGGTTCATTTAGAGAATACATGTATCATCTTCACATATTAGGATGTAAGCAGATTATACTTGTTCAGTCTTTTTGTTTCTCTTAATTCTTATATTTTAACTTACAGATTTCTATACAGTTCTGTTCTTTATATAAGAAATGCTCAAAAGTTCTATTATTTTATTTACGGTAAAGACTTACCCACTTTAGAATTATATTCAGTTTTACTGAATAAATCATTCTTGACTATAAGCCTGATTCCTTTTCCATCTGGATTATTGTATTCTAAGTGTTTCACTTCATGGGATGACTGCCTATATTGTGTGTTTCCTTGGTACTTGAATTTTTTTCTTTCTGACTGCTTGCAGTATCTTTTCTTTGATCTAGAAGCTCTGAATTCTGTCTATGATCTTCTTAGAAACTTTCATTTTGGAGTTTCTTTGAAGAGGAGGACAGTAAATTCTTTTAATTTCTTCTTTGCTCTCTTATTCCCAAGGGTGGTAATTTTATTTCTACATTTCTTAAAATCTGATGTATGAACTTTGTGGTGGGAGAGGGGGGGATTCATGGTAGTCCAGTGGTTTATTAATTTTTTCTCCTTGAACTCTTCCTAGTCAGATATTCCTGCTGTGAGCTACCTTAGATTTTCGGGGTTTGTTTTTGTTTTTAATATATTTCATTCTCTGATAGAATCATTGGCTTCTATTTCATCTATTCTAATTTTCAGGAAGTTTGTTCTTTGTTCTTGTCTTCTAAGCTGTTGACTCCCTTTCCAATTTTTTCTTTTGTAGCTCTCATTTCTTTTCTGATTTTTTCCTCTAATCTTCTCATTTCACTGATAAAAAACATTTTAAACTTTTTTTTAACATTTCATCTCTTTTAAGTGTTTGCCTCTAGATGTTTTAGAATTGTTCTCTTCTATTGAAATTCTCTTCTATTGTTTTGTGTCTCTTTGTTCCTTTATAGTGGTAGCCACTAAACCTTGGGTGATTCTTGCTCTGGTTTCTCCTGGGTACTTGAATTATTATTATTATTATTATTATTATTATTATTATTATTATTATTATTATTATTATTATTATTATTATTATTTTGGCTTCTTGAAGTTTTTTTTTCTTTATCCTAGAATTTCTGGTTTTTGTCCATCATATTTCTCAGAGTTTTCATTATCCAATTTCAGAAGATTACTAGTAGTTTCTATTTTTACTTTGCCCTCTGGTTTGAATATATCCGAGCAATTTTCTGTTATGATGTCCAGCCCATTAGTCATGGCTTTTATGTAGTCTGATAGTTCTATCTCTTCTTATATAGGTTTAGAAAATTAGTCCTTTTAAAAATAGCACCAAGAACCAAAGCACTTTATAATTATTATAAAGGATCATTTCATATTTTCTTATTTGCTTCTAAAAAAGGTGTATAAAAACATCTGAACCAAATAGTAAAGAGAATGATTGATTTCTAGCAAGTTATTTTTAAACTCCTTTTTTGTGCAAGGCACTATGCTAACTTCCAAAAGAATAAAAATACAACATATATGCAAATGTGTATATACCCAAGTAGATAGGATGAGGACAAAATAGAGAGGTAGACAAAGTGATGTAAAAAATTTGAGGAGTATTGCATGCAAGAATGTTCATGCCAAAAGAATCAAAAAAGTGCTAAAGGGAATTTTCCCTCTTGCCTCTTTCGTATGATGGAATAAAAGCTATGGTGGAGATAAGTTTTTTGTTTTTTTTCTTTCAGTTGAGCAGGAAATGGAGTGGAACTTCCAAAAAGAAAGAATATAGTCAGGAGTTTTAGGAATAGGGAATAGTTCCTTTGCCATGCTAGAAATTGCAGAAGTCCTTGATTTAACAGGACTACAATCTTGCAAAACTTGAAAAGATGGAAAGCAGAAAGTATGCAGATCAAATACACATATGCCAGAGCAAAAAAGTGACTTATGAGAAAGGACACTACCTATATCCAGAAAAAGAACTGTGGGAGTAGAAACACAGAAGAAAAACAAATGCCTGATCACATGGGCCGATGGGGATATGATTCATGATGTAGACTCTTAAGTGATCCCTCTAATGCAAATATTAATAATATGGAAATAGGTCTTGATCAATGATACATGTAAAACCCAGTGGAATTGCTCATTGGCTACGGGAGGGGGGGATGTTAAGGAAAGAATATGAACCATGTAACCATAGAAAAGTATTCTAAATTAAATAAATAAAATTTTGAAAATGAAAGAGATTATATAATGGTGTGGTTCTAATATTCTAATAGGGAGGGAAAAACACATGTCTGTTAAGATCCATAATGACTTCACAAAGTATTGAGAAAGTTAAAAAATGAAAAAGCATCTTGGGGTTGGATGGATTCTGTTCTAAAGATTGGAAAAGGAGATGGAGAAGGGAACTTGCACAAAGACAGCAAGTGTAAAGAAAAATAACTTTTTAAATAGTTTAAAACTACAATCAGTGTTTCCAAAGGACTTACTGATAAAATATTTGTTGCTCATATTCTGATGGATGATAATCTCCAAGTTTGGAGGAAAACACATGTTTCTGGATTAAGCCAGTGTATAGTTTTATTTTGCTTGACTATGAAGATTCTTCTTTTCTTTTTTATCTTGGTTTTTTAATTAATAAGGATGGGATCAACAGTAGTCACATCCAAAAGAGAAATGGAAACTTTTTTTGCTTAATGTAGACATAACAACAGAAGATAGTTCAGAAAGAAACACATTCACACAAAACAATTTTTAAATGTAGAATTGATTTTTTTCTTATTCAGATATTTTGTTTTCCCAATTACATGTAATAACAAATTTTCAACATACTTTTTCCAAAATTATAAGATCTAAATTGTCTCCCTCCTCTCAGAGATGGTAAATAATATGATCTGGGTTATACATGTATTATCATGCAAAACATACTTCCATATTGGTCATCATTGTAAGAGAATATTTATATAAGACCAAAACCCAAAAATATAAATGAAGATAAACTAATGTGGAAGATAGTATTGCTTTGTTCTTCATTCTGATTCCAACAGTTCTTCCTTTGGAGGTGAATAGCATACTTTGTCATAAATCCTTCAGAATTGTCCCAGATCGTTGTATTGCTGAGAGTAGCTAAATCTTTAACTGTTGATCATTCTAAATATTGCTGTTATTATAGACAATGTTTTCCCAGTTCTGCTTATGTGGCTCTGCATCAGTTCAGGTAAATCTTTCCAGCTTTTTTCTGAAGTCAGAATTGATTCTTCTTCTTCTTTTTTTTTTTTAACTGTTCAGGGGGCACCTGGGTAGCTCAGCAGATTGAGAGTCAGGCCTAGGGATGGGAGGTCCTAAGTTCCAATTTGACATCAGACACTTCCCAGCTGTGTGACTCAGCAACTCTCCCCATTGCCTAGCCCTTACCACTCTTCTGCCTTGGAACCAATACACAATATTGATTCCAAGATGGAAGGTAAGGGTTTTAAAAAAGAAAGGGGACATATACAAGAGGTGATATCGAGGAAAAAGTTATAAAATATGACAGCTAGGTAGATATGTACAGTGATGAAAGTGAAGAAGAATGATTTTGAGGCTACAAACCTGGGTAAATAAAATGATGCTAGTGTCCTTGGGAGTAAAAGGGGGGTGGGTTTGGGGAAAAACAGAATGTGTTATCTTTTAGATATGTTAAATTTGGGGTGCTTTAGGGCACTTTCTGTTCCAAATTTCAATAGGTATTTGGGGTAGAGAATTGGAACACAGTGAGGGTAGGGTAGCTAAGTGACTCAGTGGATAGATTGGCCTGGGATCAGTTCCTTATCTCTAAAATGAGCTGGAGAGGGAAATGGCAAGTGCCTTTGCCAAGAAGACTCCAAGTGGGGTCTTGAAAAGTCATACAAGACTAAAGCAAGTGAACATCATCAAAGTGAAAATCTTAGGACTGGATAGATAGATAGATAGATAGATAGATAGATAGATAGATAGATAGATAGATAGATAGATAGATAGATAGATCTTTGGTAGTCATCTCAATAGAAGAAAAATAACTGAGTTCCAGAGGAGCTAATGAGATTATCAAGGAAAAAATAAGGAAAGAAATGAAGACCCCAGACTTGATTTAGATTATGTTGTTGCCGTTAGCTCAATATTTCAGATCCAAAATTTCGTCAATAACTACTCATTTGATACCCATTATAATCTCTTTGTTGAAAAATAATGTAGCTAGAGGCAGCTAAGTGGCTCAATAAAGCAAGGCAGAAATGGGTCCTGGATTCAGATCTGACCTCAGACATTTCTTAGCAGTGTGACTCTCAGCAAGTCACTTAATTCCCATTGCCTAACTGCTAACTTAATTCCCATTGCCTAACTGCTAACCCTAACTGCTTCTGCCTTGGAACCAAATGATTTTAAGACAAAAGGAAAAGATTAAAAAAAGAAAGAAAGAAAATATACGGCTGAAATTTTCATGATCCTGTGCCCAGACTGATTCTCAGGCAGCCCATTCAAGACCAGTACTCTTAAATCTTTTCACTCTGTTAAGACCTTTCCTTGCCATGGAAAGTATCAGAAGATTACTTTTAATGTAGGAATGATGATATTGCAGGGGTGGGATAGTTAAGGTATTGTTACTTAGCTATACCTATGCTGAGAAATCACATTGAAAATTATTTTAACAGTTTCATTTTTGTTCAGTGAAGCATGGTGGACTTGTAGTCACTTGTGACAAACATTATTGGCTATAATTAGCTCACTTGGTCTGCCTACTTTTCTTTACCTAATTGGTGTTTTAGAACAACTCTCAGGAAGTTTGAGGTGTATTTATAGTGCTTTGCGCAAAGTAAGCACTTAATAAAGCTTTTTATTCATTCATTTCTGCTTGAGACTTCACACAGTATTTTTTTGCTTAGAATGCATTTCTTCTTCATAAGTGCCTATCCAAAGCCTTGTTCTTCAAGACTCAACCCAGTTATCACCTCCTCTATGAATCCTTCCCTGATTCCCCCTAGTTTTCAGTGCTTTCTGCCTTCTCAGTTTTTATCCCTTCAGTAAAGTTTTAAGATCATTTAGAAAAGGAATTGATTCATTTTTGTCTGTTTCTCCAGTACCCTAGCACAGCACCTGGCACATAGTAAGCATTTAATAAATATTTATTGATTTTATTTCCCATTGAAAAGGAATTTCTGTTTTTTCATAATCAATATTTCTAAACTATATTATTTGCACACACAGGATGTTTTCATGCAAGTAGAATAAAAGTTTAACTGGGGATCCATTGTATCCATAACTTGCTAATCCATTTTTTTAGTGATTTTTTTTAAATGCTTGCAATAGATTGAGTCTATTTGAAGAACAAGGATGCAAGCATACTCAGCATATATGCATACATTAAAACTTTAAAAGTTTGAATTTAGAAATGTCCTATTAAAATTGACTTTCTACAAACCTTCAGAGCTCTGGTTTTTATATCTATATCTAAATATATTTGTATGAAATTAGAAATATAGAAATAGCTATCTTCTCTTCAAGCTAATCTTTGAAGAATTTTATTTTTTAGAATATTTCAGTTCTAGATTAGCAAAATGCACCAATTTCTTCATGGCAATTGATGATAAGTTTTCATTCTTTGACAAAAATTAAATGGTTTGGGAAAGAAGGTGTTTGCTTTAAACTGTAGTTGCTTTTCTTTGTCATTGGTCCATCATGCTGTTATTTCTGCCTCTGCCTAAACCCAAAACCCCCCCTCACAGCCTGACAGAAATGTTCGCTTATGCAGCTAGTCCTGCCTCACTTTGTACCACATCTTCTACCTGTATTCGGCTGAGACATCAGAAGTCGATGTCCATGTCAGCCTCTGGGCAACCCAAGATGATGTTACCTCCAATAGACAGTGAAGGAGATAACTTCAAGGATATGTAAGAAAAAAACCCCACAAAATCCTTGTGATACTAATGTGTACCCACTGCTTTGATTGTGTGCTGTGGATTTTAGAGTCATAAAGTCTATGACCGTCTATAAAATGTCCTTTCTCACCATCTTTTTCTTTATGCTCTGTGTGGTGACGTCTTTCATATATTGCAATATCTTTATGTGTTTAAATACCTTCTGCATAGTTGTTCGGGTACAAGGAATTCCTTCGCTCCCTTCCCAGTTCTTTTAGCATGTGGAATGGTACTTTTTATGGGCTTAAAAAGTTTTTCAGTTGCCTATTTTTAAATTCCACCTGTGTGTTCTTCTGTCAGATTATTTTTAATTGGGAAGTTTCTCTGCATGTAGGCACCGTTGTGAGAGGGGAAGCAACAGAAAGAAATTTTAGAAATTTTAAACATTCTTTGTCCCAGAAGTTCCCTATATTAGTCTTATCCCTGAAAATCTGTATGCACGATTCTCCTAAGTTCCCCTTAAGGTTTATTTCTTCATACTGTTCCCTTTATTTCCTCTTCTATTCTAGCCTACTTTTTTCTCCTAATTCTTTGTAAAATGTCCCTGTTTTGGACTTTTTTTTTAAATGACTGGTTCTTTCCTTTGTGCAAAAAGTTGTATTGTGACTATAATATGATATCCATGGATTATTTGCCAAAGGTTAGGTCAAAGAATAGGAAGTTTAAATTAATTATGATTTTCTACTTTTGCAGCACTGTTCCTGATCAGAGAACACCAGTTGCTTCAACCCATAGTATCAGCAGTGCAACTACTCCTGATCGAATTCGCTTCCCAAGAGGAACTGCCAGTCGTAGCACTTTCCATGGCCAGCCCCGTGAGCGGCGAACAGCAACTTACAATGGCCCACCAGCATCACCCAGTTTGTCACATGAAGCGACTCCACTTTCCCAGACCAGAAGTAGGGGATCTTCTAATCTTTTTAGCAAATTAACATCAAAACTCACAAGAAGGTAAGTACTATGGAGTTTGGGTATGTTTTAATTTGACCAAACCTAGAAAAGCTGCTTTTTCCTCTGTTATATGAAGCCACTAGTCAAATGCTTCTCACTTCAACTCATGCTTTTCCAGTCAGCATGTCTTGAATATTCTTTAGCTTATTTAGCCTTTATTAATTTTTAGAAATGTGATGCTACAAAGCCTTTTGGAATTAATAGCCAGACATTTTAAAATCTTTTCATAGTATTCAAAGTTAGCATTTAGGAATGTATCTGTGTTGAATAAATGTACTTTATGATCCATATGTTTGTGTCATTTTCTAAAGTTTGAGCAAAAATGCTCAGTTGATGCTCGATAAATAATAACATTTTAAAAAATGACAATGCCCTTTTAAAAAGTGAAGGATAGGCTTCCTTCACACTGATTTTAGTGCCCTTGAAGTCTAGGATCATTACAGAAGGATCAAAGAATGAAAGATGCACAGCAGCAAGCTTGCACTTGGTAGAAAGAAAAACTTACTTGCTTGAAGTTAAAGCCATCCAAAGTGTCTGTTATCTGGCCAGGTTGAGTTCCTCGTCCAGGTGTTCAAGCAGAAACTAGACAAAAGTGGCAAGGATATTGTGGAAGGTGTTCCTAGTCAGATTTGAGTTGGATTAGATGACCTCTGCAGTCCTTGCCAAGTTCTTTGATTCTATAATTGGGTTCCCTAAATTTTGAATCATGAAACTGTTTGAAGAATACCATCTTTATGGCTGCTAAAATCCTATATATCATGTAAAATTCTTTGGGCTTTTTTATTGTTAATTTTAAAAATGTATTTTCCTCCCCTCCCACCCCTATCATCACAAGATTCTTTCTAATAAAGGATTGTATTTCATTTTAGTAATGAGAGGTAAAATTTGTTACAGTGATATAGCCTGGAAAATACTAGCTCTTAAGGGGTTAAAAAAAAAAAAAAGAAACACATTGATGAACTTGTGGCCCTTTGTATAGACAGATAGCAAAAATTAAGAGCGTGTTTAAAAAAATTGAGAGCCATTGTAAATCCAAGATAACATCTCAAAAGATTCCTTTAGTGAGGGGCCTCTGAAACTAGATTTGCCTGCTATTTCATGCTAAACTTCTGCAAGTTGAAAACATTTTCTTATTTGTCAGCTTTCTTGCTTAAAAAGAAAAGTAGAGATCTTCTCTTGAGTTCTTATTCGTCAAGACTTCTCCTGGTCGCTTATATTATCACTTTTATTTTTTATGTGATCTGTATTGTTTAAGATGTGTGCTGAATCCTTCAATCTAGTAGGCCCCTTTAATGGCTTGTCTAGATCATCAGTCCAAGACTTAGATCATGAGTTTCATATTTAGAAAAAACCTTAGATAACATCTAGTTAACCTCTTCCTCCTGTAAATAAATAAATGAATGAATGAATGAATGAACCCTGAAATTTCTTTGGTAGTCATGAGAAATTATAACCCAGATCTCTTGATTCCAAGTGTAACATACCTTCTACTGTACCCTGTGACAGTCACATTAATTTCTCTTTCCTTTAATTAATACAAGTGACATGAAATTCTCAGGAAATTTTTTTACATGAGTCATCATGGAATCAAAGTTGAGGAAGAGCACTTAGCCTCTACCTCTCTCCTTAACTAGAGCCAGCTCTGAACATTTGAGTTATGAGCTGATATAAACTCAACACAATTTCTCATACATATAACCATTGCTGATAATATCCTACAGCTTGCACACACTTCTGTTTTGTCTTTTCATTGCCCTTTGAATTACCTGCGATTATGATTTTTCTGAAATCAAAATGTTCCATGAGTTACAAGCCATATTGTGTCGTTGGGAGAATATTTTTGTTAAAAAAGAATGGCCTTTGAATCCTTGAGCAGCCCAGGGTCATTAAAAACACTGCCCATTTTCCCAAATCAGTCTAGCCCAAATTGCTTGTTCTTTTTGCTCTTCCTGCCTTAAAAGAAAAATAATTTTTAAAATACTGACTGAGATTTAATATAAATTATACTTGGGGAACAGTTTTTTTAAATGAATATATTTTACTCATGGCTACAGCTTATGGTTTCTGTCACTTTTATCCTAATATAAAAAGAGTAGAATATAGCACTGCCTCTTTTTCTGTTTTATGAAACTTTTAATTCAGTAAATATTTATTAAGCACCTAATATGTGCACGGTATTGCGCAGGATGCAAACATGAGTATGGATTTGTGAGCTGATGGCCTAATAGGTAAAATGAATATAAGGCAAAATGTTTTAAACAGAACACAATTTATGCAAAGGGCTCTAGAAAGACAATTTCCTACTATTTTTAGTTACTTCGGCTAATTTGTTAATTTCTGAAATTATGTCACTTTTCCTGAATGACTAAAAAGCAAAGGTTACACAACAAGGAAATTATAATTGTAATAAAAAAAATCTGAAAATCTAAAGTACTTTTAAGCTCTGAAATTGTGACCTATTTTTTCCCAAGAGTGATTGAAATGTGGTATAGCTACTATCATTGAAATAAAGACACTGCAAAAGTTTAAATAATTCATTTAAAATGTGTAATAGCCCATTTTGAAATAATTCATTATCATTAATTAATATATCAATTTCAGAGCTTAAAAACTGGTTGTATTGATTTTGAAATATATTACTCCCTACCCCTCCTCAGAGTAGCATTAATATTGACACCATAAAGTTTGGCTGATTTTTGAGTATTTGGTTATTTCTATATGTATTTCTGTTTAGTAGTAATATTTTCAGATTTTTAGTAATTTCAAAGTTTTTGCATGGGAAGCTTGTCACTTAGATAAAGAAATTTCAACAGTGACTTGTTTATGAGAATCACAACTAACTTGATCTGCTTTAAAAACCTTTCATTTCTCACTTTTCTTAATGTAACTTGAATTTTCTAGAATAATGATTAGTTATACCTGTGAAGATCTAAAGAGTTTAATTCAATACAAGGTTATACAAAACTTTGTTATTTGTTTCTGACATTCTCCCCATACTCCCCCCAAAAAAGTTTTTCTGCTACAAAGTAAATTTGATCCCTGTTCACTTTAAAATCCCAAATTAAGAACTTGTATATTCAGTTTAACATAACTGACTCATTTTTCAGCCAACATCTTGAAACAGTTTCATTATTTGTTAGTAAGATAATGTTTGTTTTATTTATTGTTTTTTGTTGTCTCTCTAATTGACTGGATTTTTTTCATTTTAATTTGTTCAAATCATCTTGGTTAATTTTGCTTTTGGCTTAATTTCTTTTAGAAACATGTCATTCAGGTTTATCAAAAGGTAGGACTTATATATACATATATACATATTTCCATCCCCCTCCCCAAATGGCTTCTGCAATTAACATCAGGTTTGGCTTCATAGCCCTGGTTTCTTTTAAAACTAAAATTTCTGCTGAGAACTAAATACTTTGTTTCTTTTTTTTTTTTTAAGTATATGGAAAGAATCATATGAACTCTTTCCAAAATGTAAGGGCCTGTGGCACCCATATAACAAGAGGCTAAGCATGCTCTGTGCATTTTCTTTCTTTTGTAGAATGATTAGCATCTGAATAATTTGGTCTTCATACTAATATACTTAGCATGCTTCTTTTTGAAGAATGAAATATTCAATAGCATTTATAAACTATTGCTCTATAGCCATTAGCATGCCAAAGGTGAGTAATATTTGTGTTGATCACAGTTTCTCTGTTTAGAGGGTTTAATTAATTCTTGGAAAATCAGAATGATGGTGAAATTTACCACATTCATTTCCTAGAAACAGACCCAAATTCAAATAATGCTGAGGTACAATGTAGTGAGCCTAGAAAACCTTAAGACGCAGACAACTGCTTAACAGCCACATTTAAGATATTCTGGAGTTAAACATTTTGATTACTTGATTTTATCAACAAAAGATGTAGGCTCTATCTAATGAATGAGGGAATCAAGAAGTTTCATTTATGACTCAAATTCCTGTCATCATTATATGCCACTTGATTACTTTCCATTTCAATTTCTTCATCCATTAAATAAGGCTAATTCTTTACCTTTTTTTCCAATCCCAGGGCATGCAAATATATGCATGAATAAAGATACCGTAAGCTTCTGTGAGATGATCATTAAGTGTTTTTACTGTTAAGTAACTAAAAGCCAGTGTTGGGGCAGCTAGGCAGCTCAATGGATAGAAAGCCAGGCATGGAGTCAGAAGGACCTGGGTTCAAATGTGGCCTCAGACACTTTCTTACTGTGCAACCATGGGCAAGTCACCTAAGCCCCTTACTGTTCTTCTGCCTTAGAATTGATACTTAGTATCATTGCTAAGATAGAAAGTAAGCTTTTAAAAAATAAAAGTGTGCTTTGACTTATTTATTTTATCAGTAAGCTACATGTTTTTATGATGAGCACTAAAATGTGAAATAAAAAAATAAAGGGCAAAGAACCATTGAGGTTGGTTACAATATTCTCTTGACTTTTTTGTAAAGGGTGAAAATGCTGGGGTGTTTTTTTTTTTCACATACGGTTTATAGACTGGTGTGTCTTTTATTAAATGCTAAAATTCACCACTACTATTGTAAGTTAGCTGCTAGTTAGGCATTATGAGAAACAAAATCTGTCAAATTTACCTTTTTAAGAAAAAAATGAATTCATAAAGGGTCTGAACTAAAACTATAACCCACTTTTGCTGTCAGAAGCCCACTTTTTTTTTTTGAAAACAGTTTTAGAAATTCAGAATCAAGTTCATACTTTTCTATCTTTGTATATATCATTTGTCATCCATCATACAAGTATAGTGTTAGATATTCTTTTGAAATTATACCTAATGATCTTTACAAGATTAAAGTAGAAAAGTAAATGTTTAGGAAAATATTATTTATGTAGACATAAATCTGGTGTCTTTTTAAATAATTTCTTGTGTCATATTTAGATAGTTGTGCACTAGTATAAGATTTCTCTTCTTTTTCCCACTTCCCTATGCTTCTTCATTCTTTTCCTTGAGGCTCCCAACTGAATATGAGAGGAACGGGAGATATGAGGGCTCAAGGTGAGGGGAATCATTTTTATTTAAAATTTTATTTAATTACTGCATTTGTATAGTGGAGATAACATATTACTTGAATCTTGTGTATCACATTAATAAACCTGTCACTTTTTTGAGTCTGCTTTAGCTTTAGTCAAAGCATGTGCTTGCTGTTGTTACCTCAAAATTCAAGGTGTATTTATTACTAATGAGATTTTAATTACTTTAATTAACTACATGGGGGTGCTGATTTGATGTGACTTATCCATCATCTTAACTGAGCTAATGGAACTCCAGAAAGCCTCCCTAATAATTTCATATAATAGTACGCCTTAATTTGTTTTAAATATGTTTATGTGTATTGCCATCTTCCCAAATATAAGAATGTAAGAGTTAAGGGAAGGAATATAGTAGATTTACCACTGTTTTCATTTAGTGTGTCCCCAGACTGCTTTCCTATAGGGTGAAAACAGGTACACATACAAGTAGCATTGCACAAATTCCTATTTGATTCATTAGTGTCTACATTGCTAGAATTAGGCAACATTTTCCAGTTATATTAGTAGTAGGAAGCATAAGTTTTGAGAGAGAAGGTATCTCCCAGCCATAGAATAGCATTGGCTTAGGATTGGGAGAAGAGTAGTAAATGATAGGGTTCCTAAGCTCCCACAGCTCCAAGTCCTACCTGAAAGAAGACACACGAGTATGATATTTTACAAGTAGTCGTACACTAGTAAGTTTCACTGTGTTATATATACACTAATAGAAAGAGCACAGGATTTGTACTCTAATTCAAAGCCCAGCAATCTCTAACAAAAAGATGAATGAAGGTTGGTTGTTTTTTTTCTTGTTTTTTTCTTCTCCAAAAAGGGATTTTGTAGGTGGGTCACTCTGGGTTTTCTTCTATAACATTGCCTTTAGCATATTGAAAAAAATACTAAATAAACATTCCTTAAAACGTAGAAATTTACATTTTTAAGAGTTTGTTTTGATGACTGCTTTAATCATTAACTACAGATGTTGTAATCTGAGAATACTATAATCACTTGGGATTTAGAAATTTATATTCTCATTTTTAACCATTAAAGAAATAGAGGCAAAATAACCAGTTATTTGTTGGAAAGTGACTAAAGAGTCCCAGAATACCCAGAATTTACTTTCCTATTTCCTCAGCACTACTATCATCATTCTAGAAAATTATCCTTAGACTCCTAATAAAATATGATCTAGATCCTGTTTATCTGGGATAAGAGGATGTCTTTAGACATGAGAAATGAATATAATTTTTCTCTAGAAAAATGATCAAATTGTGTATCATTATAAGGAAATAAGGGATAGGAGGGGGGAAAACATTTTAAAATATATTGTTATCCACTGAACTATTCTCAAAATCATTTTGTAGGTTTCTGGATTTTAATTGTACACTATCAAAAACAAAAAACAGCTGCTTCTCTATTCCTGGTAATCCATGAAAATACAAAGGATTTCTGATAGACCTGAAAGGAATATTATGTATACCCTGTTTGTGCCCTTTTTTTCCTATTTTCTATTTTTTTCTTGGCTTTCCAAATTTTTTTGTGGAAGAATTCTTGATAATTAAAGCTAATGAAATTCAAATTAGTAATAACTCAGTTTTATGGCACTGAGGTTTATAAAGTGTTTCCTCAAAACAGCAGAAGGTGAGAAATAAATGAATATGAAATTGATGCAAATTACTAGCCAGATAGGACTTAGATGGCATGATGAATTTTTTTAAGGATGTTTGTGACCACTTGTAATAGATGCTTTCTCATGAAAAATGACATGTGTGCATTATTAAACACTGCATGTTTAATTTGCCATTTGCTTCACTAACCAAATTAGGATGATATTGTTTTTCATATGTAATTAAAAATAAACCTGCCCTCTGTGCATTTCAGTCGCAACGTGTCAGCCGAGCACAAGGATGAAAACAAGGAGGCAAAGCCCCGCTCCCTGCGGTTTACCTGGAGCATGAAAACCACCAGTTCCATGGATCCCAATGACATGATGAGGGAAATTCGAAAAGTCTTGGATGCCAATAACTGTGACTATGAACAGAGAGAGCGATTCTTGCTCTTTTGTGTCCATGGAGATGGGCATGCAGAAAACCTTGTACAGTGGGAAATGGAGGTGTGCAAACTGCCAAGACTGTCGCTGAATGGAGTCCGCTTCAAGCGGATATCAGGAACATCCATAGCTTTTAAAAACATTGCTTCCAAAATTGCCAATGAGTTAAAGCTGTAACAAAGTAATTATGATGTAAATTAAGTACCAATTTCAAGTGTTTTCCTGAACACTGATGGAAATGTATAGAATAATATTTAGGCAATAACTTCTGCATCTTCAGAATCATGGTATTAAAAATATATATATATGAAAATGAGCTGCTCAGCCAGAAGAAAGAGTTGGACTTTTTTTTTCTAAGTGCACTGCAGCATTAAAGTTGCCTACTCTGTAAAATATTTACCCCCCATCATTTTATTTTCATTGTTCTAAGGTCTCTTAACAGTCTACAGAATATATCCATTTAAATATGCCTCCCATTTGTGTGGCTGTGAGAGTGTATAGTATGTGTGTATAGTATATAAGTTTAAAGTATTATATATGTAAACAAGTCCTTTCACCAACATCCCAAGCTGTACCAATACCTCTTTGGAAGATCATTTTGGTGCTAAAAATGGATATAGCCAAGGAGGAAATTTTCATTTAATATAAAAATCAACATAGGAATAGTTATAATTAGTGCGGGTTTACAGTTTGCTACTGTGGGGTTTTCTTTTTTCTTTTAAAAAAAAGTGCAAAGGGTTTGAATTTACAGTTGTGAACATTGCGCATTTGTTGTTTTTTTTTCTTCCCGAGTAGATCTCATGAGATCATTAAAAAATCACTTTTCCTCAATAGAGTTCTGCATTATGTCTCCTAGTACTGTATTTAAAATTTGGTAATAATAATAATAATAACAACCAAAGTGTACAAGCATATTTCACCTAATAGCATCAATAGAGTCCTTATAATCATAACAGGCAAGACAGTGTTGCCCATGGAAAAAGAAAGATAGTTACATGGAAACAATGTTAGCAGTGGGCATTTAGTAGAACATGAGCAAGGTGTTCTCGGGGGATATTTTCATATTACTCAGTTAAAGTGCCTCTGTATTGAATAGTAAGTTTCTCCTTGGAGCTGGAATTTCTTTACTGTATCCTTAGAACAGCTGTGGAGAGTGAGGGGTGGGGGGAATAGAAGGGCAGTGTTTTTTAACCTGGCACCTTTTCTCAGAGAGGAATTAGAATAAGGAGCATAATTCCATGTGATTTGAGAAAGGATTTAGACCTGTGGAGAGACTTGATTCTCTCAATTTCTAACCAGGACCCGAATCTGAGATGGCATTAGATTTGCTTTCAATGAAGTATGAAATTTTCTTATTCTTTGTGGTTTGTTGCCTGTTTCGGGCTTACAGGCTTTTTTCCTACTTCCTACATGATTACATGAGAGCATAATTAATTCAGATATCAGTTTGTGATTGATTATAGCTTCTTGATAGGGAAATTGTTAACTCAGAATTACTTTTTTAAGACTGAAGTTCCCTGGAAGCAGATATTTACAGAATCACCATAGGGATCACCTTGGGCCAGTTATTTTCCCTCTGGGCTTCAGTTTCTTAATTTGCAAAATGAGGAAGAAAGGAGGATAGGCATGAAACAAGATGAGCCCTAATCCCCATTTTAAATGGCTTTAAATAGCAATAGCTCTTAAACTTACCTTGGGAGAAAAAAATCTTGCTTGAGGCCTTTGCCTTTCATTTCTGAGCTCTAGTTGGACAGAAATTTTCTCTTTTCCCACTCAAGGTTATATAATAAAGCCCAATGTGCCAATGGCACCTTTTCAGGTCTTGCTTCCTTCCTTCTTGTATTTTTATTTGGTCATTCTTAGAAAATGCTAGGTGGACACACTTGAGAGGAAGTAAATATCTTTCCATTTATATAGAAAATGGGAAGTACCTGGAAGTATCCATTCCAGAACACAATTTCCAGATAGATTTCTTTCTATGAGTTTTTCTTTCTACTGAATAATTCCCCTTTGCATCTACATATAACACTTGTTCAGAGAACTTGGGAGTACTTTACAGTACCCAAGTCCTTACGGTTTCCCTACCAGTCCATCAGCAGCTTAGAGACATGTACCCTTCTGCCCTAAGCTCCATGATTCAGCAAAACACCATGAATCAACTACACTGGAGCAGCAGCTTGAACTTTACTTAAAACTATTACCCTAGAAATTATCTCACCATCATAACCATATCCTTAGTTGTTCTTTAGAAGTTTTCCGTGGTTAAATAAAACAAAACAGTGCAAAAGCATTTAGAGGACAAGTTTTGGTGTTTCCTAGTGTCTCTTTATTATTCTTTCTAAGAAATGTTTTAATTCTCATTCAGATAATTCACATTCTGTTATACAGAATTGAAGAGTAGAGTCCTTTGAAAAGGACACCTTTGGGACAGCTGGGTAGCTCCGTGGATGGAAAGCCAGGCCTAAAAATGGGAGGTCCTGGGTTCAAATGTTGCCTGAGACCTTTCCCAGCTGTGTGACCTTGGGCATGTCACTTAACGGCCCTTGCCTAGCCCTTAACCACTCTTCTGCCTTGGAACCAATACACAGTATTGATTCTAAGACAGGAGGTAAGGGTTTGAAAAATGAAAAATAAAGTGACAAATAGACATAGAAAAAGTAAAAGGTCATTCAGATTTTAGAAGTCAATGAGGAATTTTTATTTTAAACCCTTTCTGTGTTAGAATCAATACTGCTTATTGGTTCTAAAGCAGCATAGTGGTAAGAGGTAGGCAATGGGATGACTTGTCCAAGGTTACACAACTAGGAAATATCTGAGGCCACGTTTGAACCCAGGACCTCCAATCTCCAGGCCTGGCTCAATCTTTTGAACCACCTAGCTGGCTTCCTCTTTCCCCCCTCCCCCCATCAGTGCTCATCTCTCCTGAAGCATGACCTAGTTAATGGCGATTCTGATAAAAGCGGTAATCATCCTAATCAAAGCAATTTAACTATTTAGTTTACCCATCTCCCAGAAAGTTTTCCTAATCTTAGAAATGAGGCATCATTCATACTTGAATGGAAATTCTATTTGTAAACTCTCTTAACACAAAGTCATCCAGCCTAAACTTCCAGATCGCTAATTAAAGGGAAGGGAACATACTCCATCTTGAGACAACCCATTTCACCACTATACAACTCTACATCAAGCCTTGTTATGCCTTCTGGGGCCAGGCAGAATAGATCTAGGTGGTCTTTCCCATGACCGTCCTTCATATACTTCAGCTATTACAACCCCTTAAAGTTTTCTGTAGGCCAAATGTTGCAGGTTCCTTCAGCATATCCTTTGTGGCATGGTCTCCAGTCTTCAACTTGTCATTTCTTAGAAACAAAACACTTCTTTCTAAGAAATGATTGATCCTATTTAATATGTGGAAGTGAAGATCAATACATTTTCAGAAGCATGACTACTGTGATGATTGTCCCAGCAATTTTCCTTGAGCTTGGGTCATGTTGGTATTAGGGTTTTTTTTGTATGGGATTGATATAGTCTAAGCAAGTTCCTTTTCTGGAAACTATAACTTTGAAGACCCTAACATTAGATAATTGCCATTTGTGAAAAGCCTTGCATCACGGTCTTTTGCAAATCTACAATCCCAGCAACAATAAACCAAGTGATAGGGAAGAAAGAATTGTTATTTGGGAGCTAAAAGAAAATCCTTAGCACTAGCCCTGGGTCTCTACTGGCTGCCAAGGTTCATGAATATGGGATATCACAATCACATTGCCTGATGCAGGGAGTGCTGACAATATTTGTAGAATTAATAAATTTAAAACCACTAAAAACATTACTACTACTTTGTGCAGTAAATGTAACTCTTCTTAAGGGAAAAATATACTATAGCCTGATGCCAACATGGTGGGGCAGGGGGAGGAAATTTATCTGCTTGTTGCTTTGGAAAAGTTATTCAAATTCATTCACGTGTAAACCCATTCCATAACCAAATCTACATGTCACTGAATAGGAAGATCTCTTGCATTGTGTTCACTATTTTTCTTAAAAGTTGGAAGAAAGTAAAGATTCTTGAGTTTATATTCATTGTGGGCTAAATAAATTCCCACTAAACATAAGACCTCAAAAAAATGGAATGTGGTTAAACCCTTCAATATCCCGTAACCTCCTTATTTTATAGATGGGGAAAGTGAATGTCAGAAAAGGGAAATGACTCGCCCAGATCTTCTGACTCCCAGTTCTGTACTCTTCACTGTACTACATGTGAAATTTATGGGTGTCAGTAAAGGGTTTAAAACAGACATTGTTTTATGTACATTTATGAAAATATTTGATCTTATTAGGTCTGGCACCAAAGTAGATCCTTCTGGAAATTTTCAGGATGATCTGGATGCCACATTTTAAGAGGGAACATGTTCATATGAGAATGAATAGGATAATCCATATGAAAAATCAGATGATTTTAGTTGTACAGTCAGAGTACTTTGGGAGAAAGGGAAAAGGTAAGGTTTGCCATGTGGAAGGAGGCATAGTCTTATTGTGTACCTCCAGAGGGCAAAGTTGGGTCTATTGGGGAGCAAATTTAAGCTAAACAAGAAAAAATTGCTAATCAATAGTTACCCAGTACTCTGGAGTAGAATAGATTATTCTTTTAAAGCAACAAGAGCCTTTCATAGAAGTGTTTAAAGGGAAACTAAATGGCTATCAGGACTCCTTTCTTTAAAAGGCGATTCTTCATTAGAATTTCAAGTAGCAAAGTGTTTCATACCAAACTTCAATTGCCTCTCTGTAATTTGCCATCTATTTTCTAGTTCTGTCATATTCTTTACTGTTTACTTTCCAGATCTGTCATTCTGAAGCCCTTGCCTTAAATTAGTAGCAGTGATAAAAGTACCTCCTTGGGCCCTATGTTGTTCAGTTTCTTGCCCAAGACTTCATAATCCTTAACAATTCATTCCAGATTCCTTCTGGCAATATCATTTGTGGCCACATGGCTCTCAAAACATTTTCAGAGGGGCAGCGGGGTAGCTCAGTGGATTGAGAGCCAGCCCTAGAGACAAGGTCCTGGGTTCAAATGTGGCCTTGGACACTTCCCAGCTGTGTGACCCTGGGCAAGTCACTTGACCCCCATTGCCTAGCCCTTACCACTCTTCTGCCTTGAAGCCAATACACAGTGTTGACTCCAAGACGGAAGGTACGGGTTTAAAAAAAAAACAAAACATTTTCAGATGCCGTAAGAACCTGCTGAAACAGGAGGGACCCTGAACTTTTTTAAGGCATCCCTTAAGTAAACATCCCTAAGTAACTAATATTGAGCCTATTTTAAGGAATTCCAAAATAGTTATTGAAAAAACATCCTCAGTGCTGTCCATTTCATTAGACTTGACAAAGTGATAGAGGGACCTTAGGATTGAAGGCTAGATCATCAAGTCTTTTTTTTTTTTTTTAATTTTTAAACCCTTAGCTTCCATCTTGGAATCAATACTGTGATTTGGCTCCAAGGCAGAAGAGTGGTAAAGGCTAGGCAATAGGGATTAACTGACTTGCCCAGGGTCACACAGCTGGGAAGTGTCTGAGGCCAGATTTGAACCTAGGACCTCCTGTCTCTCAATCCACTGAGCCCCCAAGGGTTACTTTTTTTGGAAAGAAATGGACTAGAAAATCTTGCCTAATCCCTTACTTTTCTAATTGTTCCTAAACCTTTAAAACTATTATATTCTAAAATCTCTTCCAATTCTGTATAACTGGCCAAAATTCAAGACAGTCGTGGTGCTGGAAGAGAAAAGACTGAATTTGGAGTTAAAGAACCTGATTTTAAATCCTAGCTCTACCACCGTGGGGGGCGGTACATGCTCATGTGCTTAAACAAATCACAACTCCCTGGGCCTCAGCTTCCTCATCCATAATATTAAAGTGTTAGACTAAATGTCAATAAATCTTATAAATCTTATGATCCTATTCTTTAAAGATAGGTTTTCTTGGGGGCAGCTGGGTAGCTCAGTGGATTGAGAGCCAGGCCTAGAGACGGGAGGTCCTAGGTTCAAATGTGGCCTCAGACACTTCCCAGCTGTGTGACCCTGGGCAAGTCACTTGACCCCCATTGCCTAGCCCTTACCACTCTTCTGCCTTGGAGCCAAAACACAGTATTGACTCCAAGATGGGAGGTAAGGGTTTTAAAAGAAAAAAAAAAGTTTTCTTTATGAGAGATGAAAGGTAGAGAACTAACAATAATGACCACTTGATGGTGCTGCAACTCTAAATACTACAAGGAGAAGGCCATTTGTGTTTTACTACAGAACAGAACCCAATCTTAAACTTTTATCCAATTTCACAAGTATTCATTATAGTTCCTATTATGTACAAGATAGCTTGTCTATGTCATTACTTAATTATAAAAGTGATATCTGAATTTTAGTGAAAAAATATAACTTAGTTTTATCATAGTTATCTTGAAACAGGGAGCAGAAATATACATGTCCAAATATAAGGTAAAAATGAAGGCCGAAAAAAGGATCTGTATCCTCACGTCTGTCAAGAGATTTAAAAGTTGTATAATGTGACAGAGAGAAAGAAAAAGATAAGAACTATGTACACTTGAAGTAAATAACAAGCTTTTTCCTAGAAGAGAGCATCTAGTCTCTCTAAGGAGAATGTTTATAATCCAAGGAATAAAGGTGTTGATTAGGAATGGGAGAAGTTGAAGACACAAGTAATTTGTGAATCCTTGCTGGGATCCAGCCAGCTAATACATGCCTGGCAATGACAACAAATTATATAAATATATCTATTGAGTTCTTGGAATAGGTAGCCAAAATCTGACAGAGCATCTCTAAAACTGTATCCCAAGTGTGTTCCTGAGACTGATTCAGCAAGTCACTATCTGAATTTCATCTCTTAAGTTCTGCCTGCTTTGCCTCTCTCCTAGATTGTCTGGATCAAATTCAGTGCAACAAACTTTAATGTAGAGTAGGAAGTAGATCCACCTTCTACCCCAAAGTAATCACTCACAAAGGCCTAGACTCTTCAGTCATGGTAATTAATCAGTAGATGGACATGATTAGGTTTCAATGTATAAAAAAAATTCTCTTAAACTTTGATCCCTTTGTCAGGTAAGAAATATAATCTTAAGGTAGGTTTTAGGAATTTCCTTGTATCCCTACAATGTAGGAATAAATCCTTAATTCCAGAGGATTATAGGGCTTTGTCCGTGGGATGAAAAGAAGCTGACGCCACATAGGGTATATTGTGATTGGCCCAGAGAATCGGATATGTCTCTGGGTTAATATAAAAAACAGTGGCAAATCAGTTTTAAGGGTGACCAGTCCATTGATGGAAGAGTTTCAGTTTGGAGTTTTATCAGTTCTGGAAATGACACCCAGAAGAGGAGAAATTGGGCCCTTGAAAGGGAATCTCTCATGAGCTGGGAATGAAGGGGTTCTCTATCTCTTCCTTTCTCTTTGACCATGTCATTGAAGGGACAGGATCAACAGGAGATAAGGAATGCTTCATGCCTGGAATGGGGGAAAAAAACAAGGACAAAGATACAGAAAGATGTCCCCTGAGAAAGGAAGCGCTTCAAAGAGTGTAACTCCTTTCACTAAACAAGAATACTGGCAATGGACTCAAAGACTTAGAAGCCATAAAATCTATTGACTGTTGATGGAAGCATGCCTAGACCTCGGGTCATAGACATTGCTCTAGACTACCAACCTATGGGTATAAGTTGGAGGCCTGACCCCAGAAGCGGTACGACATTAAGCACCTATTTTATATAACCCTGTGCTGTGTGTTAAATTATAAAAGGGATGTTGGCAAGTATCACCTAGTGGAGGGGCAACCAAGATAAGAAAAAGCCAAGAAATAAGGATCAGCTGAATTAAGAAGGTATTATCTGGGGCAGCGAGGTGGTTCAGAGGCTAGAGAACCAGACCACGAGGTCCTGGGTTCAAATGTGGCCTCAGACACTTTCCAGCTGTGTGAGACCATAGTTAAGTCAGTTAACCCCTATTGCCTACCCCTTACTGCCCTCTTGTTAAGCAAAAATAAGGATTATTTTTAAAGAAGAAAGCATTATCTAGAGAAGAGAACATTAAGTAGATATGATTCACTTCAAATATTTGAAGGGCCTTCAGAAATGGGCATTGTTGCAAAATCTAATATTTTATTAATTCTATATAGCAAGTGTCTTATGGACCTACTAGTTGCTGTGTTTGATACTGGAGGATAACAGTCCCTACCTCACTACTAGGAGAGATTGGATTAGCTGATCCCCAAGTCCCCTTCAAACCTCTAGTTCTCTTTGTACTGTACCTGAAGTGAAAGAATAAATGAATAAAGCACTTACTATGTGCAAAGCCTTGGAAATTCAAGTAGGACAATCCCTGTTCTCAAAGAGCTCATTCTAATGGGGGAGACAACATATGGAAGGTTTCAACTGCAATCAGGCAGGATCTGTGTCCTTTGGATGAAGCAACCAAGCAGGTGGTGATGCCTCTTTGATACCATTTCCACTGATAAAATCCACCTGTTTTGATGTCAAACCATTTGTTAATGCCAAGAATTTTAGTGACAAAAAGTTTCTTTTCTGGGTCTTCCTTAGCTGTCACTGTAACACCTGTGAGTTGCTTCCTAGGAAGCTGGTTACAGGCACAAGGTGGGAAATATTCCTATTCTTGGGTTCAGGGTCTGAAGGAGCATGATGGTCAGGGTAGTGATAATGGTTCAACTTGCCTGGCACATGCTGCTTCCTGTATCTCCCTCAGGGTGCCTTGATTCAGAAAGGCTGACTTTATAGTAAAGTGCCATTATGTAGCCCAGGAATGAGAAATCTGTGACCTGAAGGTTCTCTGTGACCCTTGGACTGGCTTTTCTATATATTCTCCCAAAAAATGAAACTGTAATGGGATTTTAATAACTTTTCACACCGCATGCTTTAATAGTCCTTAAAGGGACTTCCCATCGTCTAATTTTTCAGGTCTGCTCATCCATCTTTGGTATCTTTTGCCCAATTCTTACCTATGACTCCAAGAAGCTGTAGCATGCACAGTGTCCATGCCCTAGTAAAACTGCCTCAGCAGACAGGCTAAACCAGGTTGAGGGCAACTGATAGGCCTCAAACCAGTCATTCTCCATGCATGTGAAGATTTCCACCCCCAGCAGAATGGGAGGACGAGAATAATATGTTCCAACAACTATGAAGGTAACTGAAACGGGCGCCGCGACGCATCTTGAGTTTGATCAGACCTCAGAGAAGCTCGGTCTTCCATCACATCCTAGACCATCATCAGTCATCCAGACTTTTGTCTCCTAGAAGAGAGAGTGAGACGACTGTGTAACTCTGCCTCCCTTAAATCCAATCTAGACACACATCTCATCTTCGGTCTCCTTTGAACAAAGGATTGACAACAACTATCCAATAAAAGCATGGCTTTCCATTTATTAATGGGCACCGTCTTCCAGGCAAGATTTCATCCTGATCACTCTACAGAGGTGATGCCGAATCTGCATATTTAAAATTCCAAGAAGAAAAATGTGAAACAAAAGTTACCCAGTCCCTTATTGTCTTCCTCATTTCTCTCTCTCTTTTTTTTTTTTAATTCTCCCCTCTTTATGTTTCCTCCCAATTCTGGCTTACAGGTAGTTTCCATGGGTTTGATTCCATAGCACTTTATAGAGCATGTAAAGACTAGTTATGAAATTATAAAATTATGCATCCCTCTGTCATTATTGCTTGTTAAAATACCTAGGTCATATCTTGAAAGGTCCTTATTTCACTGTCTGTCCTTTGATCCAGCCATAGCACTGCTGGGTTTGTACCCCAAAGAGATAATAAGGAAAAAGACTTGTACAAGAATATTCATAGCTGCACTCTTTGTGGTGGCCAAAAGTTGGAAAATGAGATGATGACCTTCAATTGGGAAATGGCTGAACTAAT